>NW_024425230.1:16289347-16291677 GCF_017311325.1 Ursus maritimus | reverse complement strand
CCCCCCCCCCCCCCCCCCCCCCAGTTTGCTGGCTTTCCGCTCTCCACGCTTCTGTCCATTTGCCACACAGTGGCCACACCTGGCTTTGATGTTGCCCGATGCTCACAGATAAATAATGGTTATACGTAGCCCTTTCCAGCATTTACACCTGTATGTTGTTGACTCCTGGCACTTATATCCCCATTTCATAGATGGCAAAGTGAAAGCATAGGGTGAACTGCCCAAGGTCACAGAGTCAGGATGGCCCCAGGCATTCTGCACCCCTCTGCTTTGCTTCCTCTCCTTTCGCGCTCCTGCCGGGTGGGGAGAGGCTGCTCTGTGCTAGCAGAGAGCTTTCATTATTTCCAGTCTTCATGTACATCTTGCCAGGTTGACGCTACCCTTCCTGCTTCCCAGAAATCAAGGCTTGGACGGGTAAAGCAACTTGAGCGAAATCCTAGAGCTAATTAAGGGAATAATAGCTAGGATTCAAACCAGGTGTTCCTCTCTCCGTGCTCTGCATTTTTTCCACCACACTGTTGGGGATTGCCTCATTTCTTTAGGGGGGCATCTGTGGCTGTTTAGAATCTGTCACCAATCCACCTTCCCACCATTTTCCATTCCTTTACTAAATCACACCACCCAACTTTTTGCTCACACTGTTCCTTTCTCCTGGAGTGTTCTTCCCTGCCCAGCTAGGGCTATCAGACCTCCCATGATGATGGGGACTCTTATCTTGCTGATAATACCCTGTGTGGAACGTGCAAACTATAGGAGGGAGGGCCATTCGCATCTTCTCTCTCTAGCTCAAAAGCCCTAAAATAATGCGTCTCCTCTTGACACCCCCCCCCCCGTGATGGCTACAGCATGAATGTCCTATCCAGTCACTTTGTGTTACGGTTGTGCATGTCTTTTCTGCTAGATGGGGCCAGGTGTTAGCTCTTCCTTTTCTCTCTCTCTCTCTCTCTCTGTGTGTGTGTGTGTGTGTGTGTGTGTCTGTCTGTCTAGGGCATTGCCAAACCACCAGTAAAGGTTTAACGAATATTTGTTAAACAGATGAAGGGCAGACGAGACTACAGAGCTGGGGAAAATCTTAAAAATATTCCATCCAAGGGACTTTGGCAGGGCTGCAGGGCATAGAACAGTCAGGGATGTATTCATTGGAAGGCCTCTAGGGAAATGTGCGTTGGAAATTTCCAGAAGGAAACGGAGCTAATGATTGTCCCAATGAGCTAATCCAGCATGTCCACTTTGCCAACTAGGGTTTTGTTTTGTTTTCTTTTTTCAGATCTGCTTTGCTAACCTCCTGGTAAAAAGCCCCTGGCCCCCTATGCCCTCCCAGCATGGACTTTCTAAATAGGGTGTAGTTGGGAGCATGTGAAAATGGACTTCAGGGCGTGCACAGGACGCATGAACCCTACTTGGTGGCCGCGTGTGGGGAAGGGAAAGGTGTGTTTCCCAAATAAAGGCAGAAACTTTCAGGATGGAAACAGGTGCCCAGAAAAAGACTTTATTGCCATTGGGAAAGTTAATTCTTTAGCTGTCAAGTTAGGGTTAGCCTACTAAATAAAAATTTTCAGACCTTCAGGTTTAAGTCCCTTTGCACGGGGGCCTTTTGCATCCTGGAAGCGCCGCCGAGGGGCAAGGGCTGGCCTGCAGGTGCGCGGCGAGGCCGGAGGGGGCGTTCGTCAGCACTGGCCTTGAGATTTCGTTTTGCACCCCGCAGGTGAGCGTCCTGACCACCCTGGAGCGGAGGTTCAACCTGCAGAGCGCCGACGTGGGCGTGATCGCCAGCAGCTTCGAGATCGGGAACCTGGCGCTCATCCTCTTCGTGAGCTACTTCGGGGCGCGCGGGCACCGGCCTCGCCTCATCGGCTGCGGCGGCATCGTCATGGCCCTGGGCGCGCTGCTGTCGGCGCTGCCCGAGTTCCTGACCCACCAGTACAAGTACGAGGCGGGCGAGATCCGCTGGGGCGCCGAGGGCCGCGACGTCTGCGCCGCCAACGGCTCGGGCGGCGACCAGGGTCCCGACCCGGACCTCATCTGCCGCAGCCGGACCGCCACCAACATGATGTACTTGCTGCTCATTGGGGCCCAGGTGCTCCTGGGCATCGGTGCTACCCCCGTGCAGCCCCTGGGCGTCTCCTACATCGACGACCACGTGCGGAGGAAGGACTCCTCGCTCTACATAGGTAGGAGCTGCGGCGGTGCCCGGGTGCGCTTTCCTGGGCTCCGTGCTCTGTTAGTAACCGGGGCGCCTTGACGCAGGAGGGCCAGGTGGGCCCGTGAACTTTTGATGGTTCTCAGACTTGGCTGCACATCTGTGGCGTGGGGGGGGGGGGGGGGGGGGG
>NW_024425230.1:16195991-16289337 GCF_017311325.1 Ursus maritimus | reverse complement strand
GGGGGGGGGGCGACTTTGAAACATGGGGATGCCTGAGTTGTACCCCCAGAAAATCCGGTGTCATTGGTCTGGGGTGCCACCTGGGCAGGCGTGGATGGTTTTGTTTTTTTTTTTTTTGGAAGGTCTCCCCAGATGATTTCAATGCACAGTGGAATTTGAGGTCGGCTTTGCTAGAGCTTTAAGAATCAATGAATGGGAAGACATGGTCAGGAGGGGTTTAGCGTGTATTTACCTGCTTTTCACGCATGTGTGGACTTTGAGCAATCTGGCGTTAGCCCCCAAGGTATACTTGGGGTCTATACCTCGGAAACCCCAGTTTTTAATCAGAATGATCTTCTGGTCATTGTCCTGTTGAAGTTCGAAGGGAGAGGTGATTGTCTTCCCAGCATTTGGTACCATTCAAAGTTGGTGATTCCTGATAATTCTGCGATGAGGGTATACGCAGGACTGGATATTTAGGAACGAACAACGTCCTTGTGAGTTTTTTAAAAATTTTTTTGCATCCTGGCATCTGATATTTTGTACTGGCAAGATGGAAGCCATTCATGGGTCTCAGGTTAAGCGACCTCGGAGCATGAGTTGTTTTTACAACAAACGGGGGTCCTGTCGCTGCTTTGGGGCGCTGTGGCACGGCCATTTGTAGGGTGAGGGCCTGCCGAGCATACCCGTCCCTTGTTCACTCCATGTAATTTGGCTTCCCATAAACATTTGGATTGTAAAGACCTGTCCCCACTCACTGCATGCTAAGCTTTGACAGAATTACCTCTTCCTGTGGAAACTCTTTGCTTCCTGAAACACGGTGTCTTGAAGTATTGTTAATTACCACACAAAGGTTTAGGTTCACGTAGAATTTGAGCCGAATGGGACCTAAAGCTGTGTATCTGCTGAGCTTCTACCGTGCTCTGCCCAAGGTTTCTGAGCTGGAGGGTTGGAATAGCTACACGTCTCGATGCTGAGTTTCTTCTGTGGCTTTCTGTCCCAGCGATGGAGTGAATTGGAGCTCGTGTTGGACAAGTCCATTGCAAATGTAGGTTTCTGTTCTGTGTGAACAGGCTCAGGGTGAGAAGGGGGAGAGTGTGTGCTTCTCCATCCACGGCTGGAGCACCAGGAGCCTGGTCGTGACTTAGTTTCCACTACAACGTGGAGCCCGACATAGAAGAGAAGATATCCCGGGCCGAAGATGGCCAGACCCTCTCCCCGTATGGTTAGGGTTAGGTTTCCATTCTGTTCTTTCTAAAGCTCGAGCAACAGCCACCCCATGTGAATCTGATGCAGACTAGGACTGGGCTACAGCATGTAGCCAGGTAGCCTCCTGAGGTCCAGCCAGCCCATTGGCCTTGGACTTGACTGATGTCACTCTGGACCCTGGGAGAGCAGTTTCCTGGTAGCAGTCACAGCAAATAGATAAAGCACAGAAAAGGAAGTGGGGAGTGAAAAGCCGAGTTCTTCTCGCTGGTGGTGGAATCCAGCAGAAAAATTTCTCCCCAGAATCCCTCCTCAAGTCCTGTCAGTGCTGAATCAACTCTGCTTGGGACTTCTTACCTGGGGCAGCAGGCCAAGAACTCTCTTCTGGAAGTCTTCCCTGCTGAGTTAGGCCATGGTCTTTCCCTGTGGTGGGTGGGACCTGGTCTGTGTGTGCAAAGCTTTAGGGTGGGAAGTATGGGCAGTAGAGCTGACCATCCAAGGCAGAGGGCCTTCTCCAGTTCTGAGACCATGGGATTTGCTGTGAGTTTTTGTTAGGAAGAACGTTTCAGGCAAATTTCTACTTGGGTGCTATTTTTTTTCTTCTGTGATAGTTAAACAGAGTTGGAAGAGTCTATTTATATGGCACATGGACCTCTCAGCACTGGTCCTTCTGGAAAATTCCAAAACATGACCTCACATTGCTGTTGAGATGGGCTCTCTGAGTGCCTCTGAACTGGTTTCATGGGTCTGTGTTTGCAGGGAGCAGGGAAGAGTAAGCCTTCTGCAGAGATAGGTCTCAGTAGGTGGTCTTATTATCCCATGCATGCTTGGAATTCTCCAGGAACAATTTAAGAAGACCACAGTATATGCAGAGCGTAATTGATTCATTTATCATTCGAGACATAAAAAAATGTGATCACGAGAATATTTTAGCATTTATCTCCTCTAATGGGGAGCTAGTTCTTGAAGCCACTTAAAGCTTCGGGAAGTGTATGGGGGAACCCACTGAATGGGACTGATGAATTACGGCCTTTCATACTGCCTGCAGAGAGGAGGAAAGTCTGAAGGGACTGGCGCTGGGACTGTTTGTGTAGATGCGTGCCCATCGGGGTAGAATAGCATGTGTGTCCCCTGCTTCCAGCTCCTGCGAAGCTGGTGAAGACAGAGGCCCACAGCCAGCCATCTGGTCATGTGCCTAAAACGCACGTGTGGATTGGGAGATGGGAAAGGTGATAGATACTGCCTTTGTAAAACATACTTGCTCACGGCTGATCCTTTGCTGTGGGGGTCCACAGAGAAGGGAATGAGGGCCACGCGGGCTTGGCCACAGGCCCTTGGTGACCAGACCTGCCCCTGGGGTGGGTGTGTCCTGGGCCCCCCGGGTCTCAGGGTGTGCATTCCTGTGTGGCCATGTCGTGGGCCCTGTCATGAGGGGGAAATGGAAGCCTTCCATCTCCAGTCAAGCCAATATTGTCTGCTGAGATGACTGTTTGCTTTGGATGGTTGTGGCCGAGCCACTGCCAGGCTCCCGAATTCCTTGACGGGCCATTCACAAGGGGCTTCTCTGGCTGGCTCCATTCTGTAGCTGCCCCTTTCCAGCACGGGGAGGGAGCCAAGGGAGCTCATTACCAGGGGACAAAACCGGCTGAATGGGAACACGGCTCTGCTGGCAGGCTTTCACTACTTCACAATGTGGAGCCAGGCCTCGTGGGGCAGCTAGACAATGACCTGTGGGCGGCACGTGGCACTCTTTCTTCCCAGTGGGGCTGGTGGGGCAACGTGGCAGTGGAGACCGTTTGATGGGTGGCATGACCAGGGTCTGAGAGTCGACCCTCTGGGAGTCTCCTCAGTGAGCCCCTAGCTCGTGATGTGACCTTCCATGAGCTCCGTTTTCTCAGCTGTTCTGTTTCTCCAAGTTCAAAACCAGGCCAGTCGTATTGTAGGGGAGGTTAAGTAGGATAACGTGATGGACTCACTGTGTCCTTTGTTAGGTTCCTGGGTCAGTGGATTGTAACCTTGTTTTTCTTTTTGAGGAGGAAAAAGGTGAAATGAGAGTGGTAGAGATTTTTTAATAACTTTATTCCTAGTTAAAAAGTACGACACGTTCATTGTTGACAATTTTGGAGGGATGAAGAAAGAATAAGGAATCCCTACTCTTCGCTGTATGATTATGTAATTTTCTCCCCCCTGCATTGGTATGCTTTTCTACCAAAAATGTGTTTAGGGGGGCGCCTGGGTGGCACAGCGGTTAAGCGTCTGCCTTCGGCTCAGGGCGTGATCCCAGTGTTGTGGGATCGAGCCCCACATCAGGCTCCTCCGCTATGAGCCTGCTTCTTCCTCTCCCACTCCCCCTGCTTGTTTTCCCTCTCTCGCTGGCTGTCTCTATCTCTGTCGAATAAATAAATAAAAAATTTTTAAAAAAAATGTGTTTAGGGCACGCCTGGGTGGTGCAGTGGGTTAAGCGTCTGACTCTTGGTTTCAGCTCAGGTCATGATCTCAGGGTCGTGAGACTGGGACCCATGCTGGGCTTCACGCTCAGCAGGGAGTCTGCTTGGGATTCTCTCTATCCCTGGCCCCCATCCCCACGCTCACTCACATGCGTGCTCTCCCTCCCTCCCTCCTTCCCCTTTTCTCTCAAGTGAATAATCTTTAAAAATGTGTTTATAAGAAGCATCACTCTCCGTATTTGATGGACATTGTCCCATGTCACTAAATATTCTAGGGGTTACTACTGCCTACGTAACACTCCTGTGGGTCTGTACCGTAACGTTTAATGCCCTCTGTTGGACATGCGGTTTTTAAAGTGTCCGCTGTTGTGAATGAGGCAGACAGGGACACGGATTCGGAGACGTTCAGTGCCTTGCCTGAGATAACTTAGCTCTGTGGGCGGGGGTTTTCCCATTACGTCTGGGATCTGTTGCAAGCCCGGGGTTGTGGGAAGGGGGCCGGTGGGTGCACCAGGGGGTCAGGTACGAGTCAGGGCTTTGCACAAGACCGTGTGAAGGTTCAGGAAATATCGCAGGAGCCAGCAAGGGCGGGAAGAGCGCAGGTTGTCTCACAGCTGAGGGGAGAGGTGGGATCGGGATGGGGGGGGTGGGTGTCACAGCCCGAGATGTGGGAGGAGGAGGGAGAGGGAGGGGGGCTCGGGCTCACAGTCCAGGGCAGGGTTCTGGAGCTCCTCCTGCTTTGAGTAGAGGTGGGTGCAGATTCGAGCTGGCCCTTCTCAGGCAGGAAAGCTGGTGTATTCCGCCTTCTGCTTCCCCGTCTCTAGCAGTGCAGGCCCCCCACCCCGCCCCATGGCTGTTCATTCCCTTTTCTTTTTTTTAATAATTTTTATTTTGTTATATTAGTCACCATACAGTACATCCCCAGTTTTTGATGCAATGTTCCATGATTCATTAGTTGCATATAACACCCAGTGCACCATGCAATACGTGCCCTCCTTACTACCCATCACCGGGCTAGCCCAGTCCCCCAACCCCCTCCCCTCTGAAGCCCTCGGTTTGTTTCCCGGAGTCCATAGTCTCTCATGCTTCATTCCCCCTTCTGATTACCCCCCTTCATTCTTTCCTTCCTTCTACCCATCTTCCTATTTCTTACGTTCCGTAAATGAGTGAAACCCTTCTTGAGCCACCATAGCCACTAGGTAGTTGTGCTTCCGTTAGAAATCTGGCTCCTCACAGCTTCCCACATGCTGCTTCTGGTTCTGCCCCGTGGGCTCGTCCCGAAAACTTGCATTCTGTCTTCTGTGTTGTGGTAACTCCCCCCCGTTCCCTCCCCCCCCGATAGCAGAGCACCAGCCTCGCGTGGGTAGGGAGGGGTTCCCTGCTACTTAGCTCTTCTGTGCCAGGACCTCTGTTCCTTACTTGACTTGGTCTCCGGCCATGCTGGAGAGCCACCATTTCCCTCTTAAAGGTGGATGCCCTGGGCTTGGGAGCTCATTCCCAGGGGACAAAACCAGATGAATGGTGTGAGCAGGGCACGGGTGCTGTATTAAAGGCTGTCCTAAGGGTGGCTTAAACCACAGGAGTGTATTTTCTCACCGTTCTGGAAGCTGGAAGTCCAAGATCAAGGTATCAGGAGAGTTGGTTTCCTCTGAGGCCTCTCTGCTTGGCTTGCACATGGTGCCCGCTCCTCCTGCTGCCTTCACAGTGTTTCCTCTGTGGGTAGGCAGCCCTGGGGTCTCTGTGTCCTAACTCCCTCCTTTTGTAAGGACACCGGTCAGAGTGGATTGGGCCCCACGCACAGCACCTCACTTCACCTTATTACCTCTTTTCAGGCGCTGTCTCCAAAGGCAGTCACGTGCTGAGGTCCTAGAGGTTAGAGCTCTAACCTAGGAATGGGGGGGGACCTGATTCAGCCCATAACTGGTACCAAGGGGACCAGTACCAGACTCAGCCAAGACTCTTGCATCTTTTGTCCTCACTTTTCTATAAGGAACTGCATTGTTGTGTTTTATTTGTGCCTAAGAACATTTTTGAAGATGTAGCTTTTTTTGAGATGCTAGAATCACAAATTGTTGCAAAATACAGGGAAACCCCCCATACCCTTCACCCGGTTTCCCCCAGTGGTCACATCGCGCATAACTGTAGTACGATATCGAAACGAAAGACATTGACATTGGTACAGTTCATAGAGTTTTTCCAGATTTTCCAGTGTTCCGTGCACTCATCTGCGCATGTCTATGTGTGTGTATCGTTCTGTGCAGTCTTATTCCATGTGCATGAGGTCTTCAGAGTGCAGAGTGGGATCCAGATGAAACCAGATCATTTTGAGTCGTATGAGTGTGTGTGGCAGACACACCGGCAACCGTAATACACGCGCACACATGTGTGTGCATATAGGGAGGAGGCTACTGAGACCGAGAGAAGTCTTAGGTAGAATGGAAGTTGGCTAGGGGAAAGCGATTCTTCCAGAAGGCTTCCCGTGGGCACCCTCTGCACACCAGGAAGAATGGGGCCCCTGCAGACTGCCCCAGTCCACACAGCAATGGCTCCCAAGTTGGGCGGCCCACACATTAGACACCAATGTGTCCCGTTTTCGTTTTCATCACTTGCATTGAAACCCAGGGGAGCCATCTGTGTTCCCGTTGATGCAAAGAGAATTATTCTCCAATTTCATCTGCCAAGTGTTTGTTTAGTGCAAAGGTCACTATGATACCAGGTGGCAACCAGAGCGAACCTACCTTCGCATCAGAGTCCTGGGAGCCCAGAATTATTTTGCTTCTGATGAGTTTTTATTTTAACTTGACATTGGGTAAAATGTGTTTTAACTCTCCAAAGAGTGTGGGTCGGGTATGGATCAAATACACGGTGACTGTAGTTCATCTGAAAAAAATAATTAAAAAGCTCTCCCTCGTGGGAGCAAGCCTAGCTCATTATTTTCTTGCAACTTCATTGATATTGAAGTTACCCTCATTAATTTCTTTTTCTAAAATAAATGACACTGTAAAACTGGTCACTTGGTTTTGGCCGCGTTCCAGCCCCTCTCCCCAGCTGCTGGGCACATGCCATTTTCCGTGTGTTTTAGCACCGTGCTGGGGAACGCGTGAGTTACTCTTACCGGGTGCTTCCATGTTGCCTGGGCTGCTAGGATGCTTCTCGTTCATTTTCAACTGCTCATAATTCGTGCCCTGTGGTTCATGGAATCACTTCTGTGCTCACTGCCTGGGTGACCTTGGGCAAGACTCCCAGCATGGGCTCTGGAGTCTGACAGCTTTGAGAGTCAAATCCTGGCTCCACCACAGACCTGCCTCCAGGATTTTGGCCACCTTTCCAGTTGACTTGCGCTGGTTCCCTTAGCAGTAAAATGAGGCCAGGATTTACCTGGCAAGGCTTTTCCTTGGTATCCTGCATCAGGTATCATGGTGGCGATCGATAAACACGGTCCTGTTCATTTTTATGGTCCTGTCCTCTCCATTTCCAGGCATGGAAAGGGAGGCTGGAGTAAGTGACTTATTGAAACACACAGGCAGGTCTCTTGACAAGGGTCGTTGGATCCTGATTTTCAGCTCGGGACAGAACCACCTCGTAGATCTAAGAATAGCAGCCTCTTCTGTCCTGAATTAAATCGGCAGGGCCCTTCTTTGCCTGCAGACCCCTTCCTGTGGCTCATCTCAAAGGATGGAAAGTGCTAGCGGGGCCCCAGCCAGCAGGTGATCTGGTCCCTATTAAGTCAGGGGCACCCTAGTGTATGGCCATGGCCACGTGAAGTACTGGTTAGCTCTCTGGGTTTCCACAACTTGCTACTTTGCTTCTTAATAGTGGCTCCGTTTTTCAAAAGAATGTGTTCTCATTTTAGTAAAACTGGGGAAAACCCAAAATATAAGAAAACAAGTAATTTCTAATCCAGGTACTTATAGAAAATTGTCAGTATTTAGGTGTCTTTAATTCCAGCCTTTTTCTTTTGTCTGTATTTTTATTTAAGATTATACTGTATGTAAACCTACTTTTAATTGGCATATTGTAAACTTAATATAGCAGATGTAAAATTTATGATCAGTTAAGATAACTGCAGGGGTTTTTATTAATCTGGAAGTGCTGGAATGTGCTCGTAGGGCACGTGAGTGATGAATATCTTGTGTGGCTTTAGCCACACCCATACCTACTGGAAAGTTGTAAAGCTCAGGTTAGTGCAGATGATTCTATGCAAGCTGGAAAAGCAGCCCTTTGGCCTTGCTGTGACTTTTTCCAGGAAAGAACTGAGGCAGAAGCAGGTCCTGAAGGAGGCTTTGGGCCGGGGTGTTGGTTCTGCACCCCTCCCCCACCTCTGCCCAGGGGAGCAGGGAACATGTGACAAACAGCAGGCTGTATGGAAGCTGGGGAACCGAGGGCCCTTGCCTCATGCTGTCATTCGATTCCCTGGGAATGCGAAGTCCGTCTTGCCAAGTCTTCTGATTTTTGAGAGTGACCGGAAGTCTGTATTGTTCAAGTGGACCGAAGTGCCGACTCCTTGACATCGCCTCCAAAAACCCTCTGGGAGTCAACGACACGTAAGCCAGCTCGAACGTGTCCGTGCCTTGCCATTTTGGGCTCTCTGCTCTTCCAGTTGCATTCACCTTCTGGATGGCGAAGAAGGGAAACAAGAATGGGAGCAAGGTGGGCAGGAAGGCGGTTGCACCGCATGGATACCATGCCAGCATGGAGAACGTCCTCTCCTGGGATTCCAAGTGATACGGGTGTTAGGTCGGGGAAGGGGATGGGGGCTCTTGCACAAACACAGGACCCAGTGGTAGAATGGAACCTTGCGGAGCAGATGCCTGCTGCTGAGCCCCTCGGGGTGCCATTCTGGCCGAGGCTCTGCCTCCTGCCCCCTAAGAAGGGGAATCCCAGGGTGGAAAAGAAACGGAACCATTTCTCCAAGCTAAGCATGTCTGGATGAAGACCAGTGCCGCTCAGAATTTCCCGAAGGGCGTGTCGGAATGCCGAAGCCAGTACCATTTGGAGCTGGTTGGGCCCTGCGGATATTTCCTGCGTGTGAGCATCTTTGCAGAGAGATTGTAGAACCTAGCATTCAAGTGTTTGATGGCCCAGATATAAGACCAGAGAGGCCCAGACAGACCTAGAGAAGATTCGCAGGGAGGGTGAAGGGTGCACGGGCGGGGCGAGGGTTGTCCTTCCTTCTGCACCTGAAAGGCTCATTATTTCTTTACCACCCCCCTCTGACAGCACCTGACTAGTGAAAGCAGATTCATTTCATTTTTCTTTTCAACTGTACCACAGGCATTGTTGTTAAATATATAAGATGCTGGGGCGCCTGGGTGGCGCAGTTGTTAGGCGTCTGCCTTCGGCTCAGGGCGTGATCCCAGCGTTCCGGGATCGAGCCCCACATCAGGCTCCTCTGCTAGGAGCCTGCTTCTTCCTCTCCCACTCCCCCTGCTTGTGTTCCCTCTCTCGCTGGCTGTCTCCCTCTGTCAAATAAATAAAAATAAAATCTTTAAAAAAAAAAAAAAAGATGCTGAGCTAGTCTCCTGAATAGCATGGCATATTCTTTAGTTTATTTGTAGACTATTTACTTCTTTCTGACCTCGAATAATCTTGGCTCTATCTCCTTTTTTCCCCCCTTTTACCTGGAAGAAGCATTCAGTGCGAGCAGCTGTGTGAAGGTTTGGTTTCTGGGGAGGGATGCTGTTTGCTGTCGTTAACACTGCCGTCAGAGGTTAATGGCCTTCCTCTTCAGTGGGAAGCGAGCTCTTCATTGCTGGAGGATTCTTGTGTTGAAATGCCTCGCGGAAGAGGCGTTGTTGTGGACATTGACTTTTTGCGTGTCCTGCACGTTGTCTTTGGGATGGAACCCTGCCTTTCCCCAAGGGGGTTCTCGTGGGCTGCAGACATGATCGTGTGGTCCAGGCACGGCCGACCACGACACAGAGAAGGGCTCTCACGTACAAGGATTGGCCCAAGGAGCGTGACAACCAGAGTCTACCATGAGGTTTGACAGATGGATTCAGAGACAGAGGTCGCTTTCTTTTCCAGGACTGCTAGCTGTAAGCTTTCAATATGCAGAGATGCCAGTGCTTGTCATTGCTGCCGCGTGCAGAGATCCAGATGTAGGAATGAAGATTGCACAAAGGAAGGTAGCCCGGGAGAAAGAGAAGGCAAGAGGGCTCCCTGGATCTGGCTATGCCTGAAGCAAGCCTTAGCCCTTAGAATCACAGTGACTTGAGCACGTATTTGGTCTTTTACAACATTTGCAGTCCACGGGCTTGGATGCCCTGTCAGGTCATGGAAGAGTTGGATGGATGGCTTTCCTCTTAAGGTTTGACCACGCACCTTCCCACAGGGATAGTGTGCCTGGGTGAGGAAGCACCTGTAGGGCCCTTGTCTTCTGATCACCAAGCTGGCTCTTATATACCAAGGCGTTCACCCACGGGACCCTGAAGAACCCCTGACCCGATACAGTCCATGGAAAGGGTTAGGTTGGAAGTTCTGATTTAGTTTTTCATTTCATTATCTCCTAGCATTTAAGTTACAGGAAAGGGACCAAAAGTGATGGCCCCTCCACTTATCTCCCTGACCACCCAAAGCAAAACATTTAAAAATAACCTGTTGGCAAGCAGGCTCCGTGCGGGAGCAGGAAGCGTTTAATGGCAGAGTGTGCGTGCGTATGTGTGCGCGTGCACGTGGAGGACAGCATCCAGCCTGTCGGCTTCTTCCTTCCATTATTGAATGGAAGCCACATAACCGACCCCGGCTCCTTTACTTGACTGCAGCCGCCAAAGCTCCCTTAACTCCCCGGAATGGCTTCCTGTGGTCGGGAGCCAAGACACTAAATGAGTACGTTCCATTTGTGACTCGGCTTTGCTCTTTCATTCCTGCCAAGCCGTGTATGGGTGTGTACACGTGCACGTGCCTATTTTTACTCACATGCAGATGAAAATCTGAACACACCAAAGCATTAGGTGGCTAATGGTCACGCCTTTAAAAAAAAAAAAACAAAACCCATAAAAAATAAAAAAAAACTTGCCCCCCCCCAAAAAAAAACCCAAAAAAACCCAGGTGTAGTCTTTAGAGCTGAGGTTCTGCAATTTGCCTTAAGAGTGTGAAGAGAGATTGGGGGCTACTTAACTGGGCTGCTTGAAATGAAAGGTTCTTGGATGGGCTTGCGGGGAGGGATCCGTGACCTTCTAAGTTTATTCGGAGACGTGGGTATACTCTTGTGGGGAAGCTTTCGCTGGCTTCTCCAAGAGGCTCCCGTGACCCCCAAAAGGTTAAGATCCCACAAAGTTCTTACGTGGGGCAGACCCTGATGCTGGGCAAGTTGGGGTAAGAGAAATCCCGGGAGCTGAGGTGATGGTGCTGTGCTGAGTGACAGACGGAATGTTGTTCGCGGTTCCACTGTCAGCTTGATCTGCTCCCCGGGGAGCCACTGTGCTTCCAACAGGAAGCCTGGGGAGCGTCACTTAGGCAGTGTGGGTGAAAAGTCAGAATGTGTTCCCAGTGACTGGAGACCCCCTCTCAGCCCTCCTCCTCCTGTGCCGCCCCTTTCACCCCCTCCACCCCGCCCTCTGAAAAAAAATCCCTTTGGGGCTAAAATTTTCCATCCCTTCTTTCAGCCTAACTGTGGGTGTTTTGGGTAGCATTCAGCAAATTTTCTGTGCTGGTTTGAACTGATGCACAGATAGGAAAATCAACTTTTTTTTTTTTTCTTCCCTCTAAAAGCAAAACCATCTTAAAAATGCACTTGGTTCATTCATGGAATCTGAACCCTCAAAGTCAAAACTTTCTATGTGTTCTTACTAAGCACAGTTCTCTTGGGGCAGTTAAAAACAAAAGTAGGCAAAAAGTTGTGAGGGACCCCAGAAAATCCTCTGGGGACGTGGATGAACTTGGCAAAATCTGTATGGGCCAAACGTTTCCTCCCACGCTTTTTGGGATAGCTGCCGCGTTTAAGAAATCCTCCTCCTGTCTTTACCAATTCCCCTGGCCTCCTAGTTCAGGTATGGGATGGTGCGGGGGGCAGGGCTTGGGGGAGCGATGCTTTTCTCCCTTTCTATTCTAAGCACGTGGCACAGTGGGTGTGATTTCCCAGTGGCTCCCTTTCTGCCCAAGGCATCATTACCATAACATTCACGTTTGCCCACCTGCCTTGTGGGTTGCTAATGGAGTTTACAAAGGGAATTTGGATTCCCAGCAAGAGGCCTCGTTAGCACAGCAAGGATCTGATAGATTCTAAAATTGTGTATGGACACTTGGAACCTTTTAAAACCCATTGGTGTCTATTATTAGGTCTAAATTATTTCACCTACCCTAGTCTGTACATTGGTATCGGGGGAAGGAACCTCGCCTTGATCCAACCGGCTCAACTGGATTGGCTTAAGCATGCATTAATACCTGTGATTCTGGGGCTGAGGACAAGATTCAAAAGCCATGGGACAGTATCAAGAACAAAATGTCTCCTGCATCGGTGCTTTTGTTGTTTTTTAATATTGACCTCATTAGCGGTTGTGAGCAAGTGTTTAATTTTAGGAGTCCTTGTGGTCACAAAGAAAATTTAACAGCTGTCTGCTTACTTGGACAAGTGCGTCAAGCGCATGGGGGTTTGAATAAAGACTTTAGCCCCATTGGATACGCTAGCTCTCCTTTATGGTGTCCTTGCCATACAACAGACAGAGAATGGGCACTCTGCCTGTGGTCCCTCGCTCCCGCCCCCTAAAGCCCAGGGAGACCGGGGTTGCTGTTCTTTGTGCAGGTGAACTAACCGAGGTAGGGGGAGGTCAGGCAACTTGTCCAGAGTCGTACAGCTAGTGAGTAGCAAGGCCCGGATGGTAATCCTGGTCTTCATTATCCCAAAGACGGTGTGTTTTCTACCATATGCTCCCCTCCATCATCCTTAGACACTGTTGTGCCCCCCAGGAAAATAGAGGACCCCAAGCGTGCCCTACTTAGTATTAAATGTGGCCTCACTCAGTTACTTTTTTTTATTAAAGATTTTATTTATTTTAGGGAGAGAATATGAGCAGGGGGAAGGGGAGAGAGGGAGAGGGAGAATCTCAAGCAGACTCCACACTGAGTGTGGAGCCTGATGTGGGGCTCGATCCAGGACCCTGAGGTCATGACCTGAAACCAAGAGTGGGACTCTTAACCAACCGAGCCACCCAGGCGCCCCAACGACGTAAGTTACACAGAGCTCTCTTTCCCGGTCTCTCTCCCCTATACTAAGTACCTGGAACTTTTCCTGATTTTAGCAGTGAAGTATGAAATGGTAATGAGTGGCTAGGCCAGGGGAGGTTAATGGGTGTAGGGTGCTCAGGGCCTGTGGCTTCTCCGGGGGAATTTTTAAAACTCATCAGATAAAGCCTTGTTCCTACGAAAAAACCATGTGAGATGTTTTCGCAGTTTCCCTGTGGTGAAGTGACAGACACTTCCCAGACGGTTTTGTTTATGTTCCAGGCCCCTCAGCCTTTAACTGGTGTACAATCATTGTTCTTCCACGACCTGGACTAGGGGTGGGGGTTCACTTGCAGGCTGGGCCACGCTGGCTGGCTTTGCTCTGCAAGTCAGGTGTGCTCTTTCCCCCGGTAGGCCACCGCTGGGACAAAAATGGTAAGGTGGAAAGAAAAAGGCTTTGTGGATCATAGAGGCACAGGTGACAAAGGAAGATTAAAGAACAAGCAGAAACCAACGAGCCGAAATACTGTGAATCCCAAGGCCTTTAACAGGGGAAAATCATTGGGCTGACTGGCCAGCCCACTGGCGTGCTGAAGACCTTCCAGAGTAGAAGGTCGCTGGAAATGAACTGGTAACAGAAGGAGCAGTGACTTGATGCTCAGAGGGTGGCAGAGGCCTCCTGGGCCGTCCTGGAGGGCATGATGTCTAGGCAGCTACATGCTCTTCCCAGCCCATGTCCTTAATCCACCCTGTCCTGCGAGCTTGTGCTGGTGCAGACAAATGACCGTCTCCTCTTGGTCCACGTGGGGGACTGGAGGACAGGTTCAGAGGGCAGATGCTGGTTGCAGGCCACCAAGTGTTCCATCTAGGAATGTTCTTGCACAGGGGGAGTGGGGAGACTGAGCGTCTCTGGCTCATGACTCCAGATCCCTATTTCCAGCTTTCTTTTTTTTTTCTTTAATTTTTAGATTATGGCAAATGCGGAACCTGAAATTCACCATCTCACCCATTTATGAAATTACGGTTCAGTAGCGCTAACTGTCTTCACCCTGTTTTGTGGCAGCTTTCCAGAACTCTTCCCTCTGCAGAACTGAAACTCTGCACCCCCGAAACAGCCCCTGGGCCCTGGCCATCACCCTTCTGCTCTCTGTCTCTGTGGGGTCTGACTAGTCTAGGTACCTCTTCTAAGTGGAATCCCACACTGTTTGTCTTCTTGGTACTGGCTTCTCATTTAGTGTAACGGGCTCAGGGTTCCCCCATGTCGTAGCCTGTGTCACAGTTTTCTTCCTTTTTAAAGGCTGAATAATATCCCTTTGTGTGTCTACACCACATTTTGTTTATCTGTTTATTTCTCGATGGACGTTTGGATCGCTTCCACCCCTTGGCAAGGGTGAATAGCGCTGCTGTGAGCATGTGCGCGCCGTGTATTGCTGGCTTGTTAAAAGACGGCTCTCCACTTGGGTGTCCTGAGGTGGTGTGGAGCTCAGGAAGTCCAAAATTCACCTCCTTAAATTTTCTCCCAAATGGGCTTTGTCATTGGTTCACCTTGTCCCTGCCCTCTCACCCCTCGCATTTAAAAGCCAGATGCACCTCTTACCGAGCATGGCTTCTTAAGGTCTCTGGTGTCTGGCCCCCATCCCCTCTTCATGGCCCCTCCGTACTCCCCCAGCCAGGCTCTCTGCACCTCTCCCCTGGATGAGTGCATCTACCTTGGATGATTAAGCCCAGTGCAACTTGTGTCCAGCTTGCCTTCCTCATTGCTACAGGTCCAAAGCGGGCTCTGAACATTTACGGACCTGAAGAGAGGCACATTGTTCTGGAAACTTTGTTCCAAAATTTCCAAAGCCTCTGCATGGAATTTAACTGAATTTCATTATATGCCCAGTGAAGAACGACAGTATGGTTATTGATATTAAAATAATGCATATGTTTAAGATAATAGGACTGTATATTTTTGACTTAAAATCACTTTTGAACAAAGACATGTTAAATTTGTCTCTATATCATTCATGCATTGACTCAGCAAATATTGAGAGCTGACCATGTGTCAGTCCCGGTGCAAGGTGCTGGGGGCACACAGATGGAGCAGACCTAGCACCAGCCCATAAGAGTAATAATAATATCAACAAACGTTTATGGAGCACGTTCTGTGGGCCAGAGACTGGGCGGAGTTCTCCACGTATGTTATCCAGGGTGATTCTCCAAGCAGTCCTTTAAGTTTTAGTGTCTGTGTTTTATGGAAGGAAATTAGAACATAGAGATTGGGTAACTGGTCCAGTAAGGGACAGCATGGGGACTCGAGCCAAGGGGGTTCCTTCTCCAAGGGGAGCGTTCCTCTGCTTCCCAGCAGACTCTACCAGCAACTGTCATAAAATCCAAGAGCTTGAAACACAGGGCGGGATGAGACACCAGGCTGATAGGAACTTACACATGCATTTGTATATGTTGAGTTGGAAAATATTCACCAAATGTGCTCAGGAATATTTTACAAGTGTGAGTAATGAGTCAGTGCCTTGCAAAGAGACACACCGTCTTCCAAACCATAGCTGCTGTCAGAGAAAGGAAACCGCATTCTGCACGCTCTCAAAGCAAGGGCTTGTGTAAACTCTGTTTTTCATGGGCGTCAAATGCTGTTTCCTGATGAGCTGTATTATCTGGTCAAGGAGGTAACATGACAGCCTCTCGCCTAGACTCAGAAAGGAAGGTGATGGCTCTGAACTGGCCGTCTGGATGTCTGGGGGAGGCATTTTTAAAACTTGTGAGCCTTTGCAGCTGGGGAGATGGTGTTTACTTCCTGGGAATCACATAGGGCTGGCCTGAAAGGGGCCACTTAGCCGTGTGTGTGTGTGTGTGTGTGTGTGTGTGTGCGTGCACGCACACACACACGCACGCCAGTGTGGGAAATTGCTATTCATCGCACAGAACACGAGCATATTAAGAATGCATTTCACTTCTCCTGGAGATGATTAAACAAGTAATGCACGAGCACTAAGTAGGTCTTTAAAGTCAGGGTGGACGATTCAGTCCCATAGCTTGCTGCCTGCTGTGCCGTTGCCTTAGAAAGCTATGGGCGGTGAGAAACCTCCACTGGGAGCATGCCCACCGCATTCCAGGCACTCAGAGATGCGCTTTCTCCTTTCCTCTGCAGCATGACCATTTTACAGAGTAGGAGACAGAGGCTCAGCCGAGGTAGTTAACTTGTCTAAAGTCTGTATCTTTTAGTAAGTGATCAAAGTTAAACATAGTGTCAACTGATTGCATCTGGCCCAAAGCTGAGATTTTGTAGAATAATTTTTATTATGGAAAATTGGAAACCCCTACAAAAGGAGCAAGGATAGTTGAATGAAATTCAGCGTGCTCGTCACCGATTATTACCAGCTTGTGGCCTTTCTCATTCTGTCTGTACCTGGACCCAGTCTCCCTTTAAGCTCTAATGATCACTTCTTAATATTCACAGATATGTACTCAGTGTTCAAATTTCCTCAATTGTCTCATTAAAAAATACCCCACTTAATTAGATCTAAAAGCTCTGTGCTTTGCCATTAGTTACCTTGCATCTTCGGTCCCTTTTAATCTACAGGTTTTTCTTCCTCTCTTCCTGCCAAGTTAAAGAAATAGAATCATTCATCTATCTGGAATTTGGATCCTGGTGTCTGCTCTCCTGTACCACATTATATTGCTTTAGAATTTCCAGAGTTTGATTTTCTGGGTTTTCTGAGCAAGGAAGTGCTAGCCTCTGGGCTGTTATGTTTAAGGTGTCACTCCCTGCATGCCCTGTCCCTAGATTTATGACTTCTTCAGATGATCACCAGCTTGCCATGCAGCCCCTTATGGAGTCTCTGATTTAATCTTAACCTGTTGTAAGTTAAACACTTGGCCTGCTGTTATTTCACGGATGCTTAGAAGATGAGGCTCCTGGGTCAGATAAAGGACTTTATTATGACTCCTGGCAATAATGTCGTCAGCATGTTGTGACCGTTCCCTTTGTCTAAAGTACCACGGAGGGGATGCTGAAGGTGCAGATGGATGTCAGGTGTGCGGTAAGTCACGTGCAGGAGAGGAACACCGAATTTGGGGGATCCA
This sequence comes from Ursus maritimus, assembly GCF_017311325.1. Lineage (NCBI taxonomy): Eukaryota > Metazoa > Chordata > Mammalia > Carnivora > Ursidae > Ursus > Ursus maritimus. The sequence continues at coordinate 16,272,460 of NW_024425230.1, read as the reverse complement.
TTGCTTTTATAGCAAGCAGTAAGCAGCCCTGTTCTTGTGTCCCAGAGGGAAAGGTGGTCTCATTCCTTCAGGTTGCTCCCTGAGAAATGAATGGGTTATGAATCTAGCCCACCTCTCTGAGCTACTGGGTGGGCACTGTTTACTTCCACTAGCCTGATATTAAAAGTCTAATATGTCTGCTAGATGGGGGTCAGCCACAGCCTTACTCTCGTAACCCTGTGTTCCTGGCATACCTAGCAGGATGTGTGGGAGCCTAGAGACCCTTAGAGGACTGCTTCGCCCAACATTTCCTCGCACCTTTCTTGTTTGTTTTTGGATAAAGAGTCTGGTGGGTACCCATACCATTTCCTTGACAAATTACAGCTTTTAAAAACATTTGTCAATATCCTCTGACCTGTTTATGGTGGGGTTTGTATTTCTCAGACTCTAAATGTAGGAAAACCCAGTGAGATCTCTCTTGAAGGTCACCCTTCACACATTCTAAATCCTCGCTCGCCATAGGGCAAACCTGTGGATTTTCTTTTTTATTTGTGATGGGTAACATTTTGAAACCCACCAGAGGGATGAAATTGACAAGCATCGATCAGTTTCTTGACTACATAATAGCTGGTTTTGTTTCAATTTCCTTTGATTTTTTTTTTTTTTTCGCCTGGAGGAACCACCTTTCAATGTTGAGTCCAGTTTTTCTTGCCAGTGATTCTTTTTTTTTTTTTTTTAATTCTGTAAATTACTGCCCTTCCTATGACCCTGATTATAACTTTACCTTTCATGGGAACACGTGGTGCTTTGAATGGCAACACTGTCTTGGAAGGCAGCCCTCTCCACTTTGGCATTCTTAGTGACTTTCCTGATTGGGTTTCTTATGTTAAATGAGGACTATCAAGAGTCCAAGCCCTGTCCCCCTTGAGGCAAGAAGTGCTCCCTGAAGTTAGGAGAAGACAAGGCAACATAATCTTCTGTAAATGCAGTCTAACTGATCCATTGAGGAAAATCTGGACCTGGGGCGTCAGGGGAATGGAGAGGGAACAGAAACCGGTCCTAGTTTAGGGGAGGAAAGTCAGGCCAACAAGGGCAAAGGTCCTTCTTGCTACCCAGTACCGCTTCCTTAAAAATCTAGCCCACCCCTATTAGCTACAGATGGGCACTTCCACTGGCCTGATCTTAAAAGTCTAATGTGTCTTCTAGATGGGGGTCAGCCTAAGCCTGTTCTCTCATGAATTTTAACCATAAGGCGCTGGCGTGGAGTCCCCAGAGGGCATCCCTCAGGTGTTGCTGGTGTATGGGAGAGCACAATGGTTTGGCACTTCCATCCTGGTGAATTCTGAGCAAGGGCTGCACATGGGTCTGCACACCCTTGTAGTATTTTGACACTTCTCATTGGACGTCTTATTGGAAGGACTTTGTTTAAAACCAGGCTCCAGGGGCACCTGGGTGGCTCGGTTGGTTAAGCGTCTGCCTTGGGCTCAGGTCATGACCCAGACTCCTGAGATTGAGCTGCATCAGACTTCCTGCTCAGCGGGGAGTCTGCCTCTTCCTCTCCCTCTGCCCCTCCTCCCTGTTTGTATTCTCTCTCTCTTTCTCAAATAAATCTAAAATATATTTTTGAAAAGTTCATCCTGTTAAGAAAATAAATAGGGGCATCTGGGTGGCTCAATTGTTAAGCATCTGCCTTCGGCTCAGGTCATGATCCCGGGGTCCTGGGATCGAGCCCTCAATCGGGCTCCCTGCTCAACGGGAAGCCTGCTTCTCCCTCTCCCACTCCCCCTGCTTGTGTTCCCTCTCTCGCTTGCTATCTCTCTGTCAAATAAAAATCTTATAAAAAAAAAAATAAAAATAAAACCAGGCTCCATGGGATCTTTCAGGACCTTAAAAAAATGTTTCAGGGGAGGTCCTACTGCAATTAGACTTGGGAACCTGGGAGGGAATAGAGACCTAATTATGAAAGTGAGCACAGGTCCGAACGGAGAGAATAAAACCCTTGTTGTATCCACAAACCACCGAGCAAGGAGTCACAGTGCGGGAGTGATGGTACTACCCACTCTTGGTCCTGGCTCCCGTCCCTTCCTGAGCTCCGTGACTCCGTTTCCCTCCTAGGTACAGTGGCAATAATGACAGCATTTCTCTTATTAGAGATGATGTGATGGTTATAGGAGGGGGCATGAAATGTGCCATTGCTAGCAGGGAGTAAGCGCTGAGTGCGTAATTAAGCAGAGGACAGCGTGTCCACACAGGCCTGGTCTACTCACTGATGTGGTTTCTAGGCATAAGCGCTAATAGATTTTTTTTTCTCACCATGGCCTGGAGCTGCGCCATCCAGCGTGGCACCCACTAGTCACACGTGGCTGTTTAAATGACTTCAAGCCACAGAAAATGAATGCAGTTGCTCAGTTGTACTGGCTCAATTTCAAGACTCAAGAGCCCCATGTGGCTCTGGGCTCCTGTTTTGGAGCGTGTGCATTACAGAACATTTCTGTCATGCAGAAAGTTCCTTTGGACAGCTCTGTTCTGGAGAACTTAGCCCCTGAGGGATTCAATGGCATTAGAATGACTGTTTAATGTTGGAACTTTTTTCCTGGTACCATCCCTTTCTGTGTCCTTTCTACAAACAGAGAAGAGTGTCTGTAGTGCAGATACGGGAGCGCGCATCTCCCAGCGACTGCTGGAATAGTGGTGCCCTTGCAGACGAAGGGGGGCTGTCCCCAGAGGCGGCTGAGGGCCACTAAAATGCCTTTTAGCCTCCCGGCCCCCTGCAAACCCTCTCGCTCACAAAGGCCACACTTCCCCCTTTGCTGCAGTCCCCAGGACACTGTCAAGTTCTATTCCATTCTGTTTCCCTCCTAGGCCCCATGCGTCCCAGTTTATGTTCCTAAACGGTGGTCACCCTGATTATGGGACACCTAAGGGCTTTCATTCACTGGCCGAGTACGGGTAGTTAGTACTGTCCTGGCTGTGCACTCGGAATCGGCAAAGAAGGAAAGCCCATCCTCAAGGGGCCGGAGAGTCAGGGCACCTGTGCCACCCTTTCCTTCGGGTTTTAGCTCCTCGAGAAGAACGTGAGCTGCATTTTGTAGCTCAGTACCCGGCTGGCAGCCGAGGATGCGAAAGGAAAGCAACCACTTTAATTAAAATGTGTTTCTGCTCAGCTCTTGAGGGCTCATTAGAGATGCGTGGATAAGGACTCCCGGGCTCAGCTGTCCTCGTTGTGCCCTACCTGTGGAGCATGGAGCAGGTGGAAGGCCCCCTCTAGGTGCAAGGGCCAGAGGTAAAGCCAGGACCTCTGCCTGCCCTTGGAGCAAGTCGGGTCTCTGGAGAGGCAGCCTGGCAGAAGGGGTGTCCAAGCTGCCTTTTGAAGAGGGGGAGTGAGGAGAGGGGAGAAGGGAAGGGCGCATTCCAGGAAAAACCAACTCTACAGAGAAGTTTTAATTTGAAACAATGAACAGCTCATGAGCGCACCACATCCAAGTTACACAGTCGTGGGTAGCTTGCTTAACCTCAGCTTTCTCATCTGTAAAATGGGAGAGTAGTCCTAGCAGCTTCCTCAGAGGGCTGATCTGAGGATCGATGGGTTGTCACATGTGAAGCATTCAGAGTAAGTGCTCAAGGAAGACTAGCTGTCCTCCCCGCCCTCTTTCTTCCTTCTCCTAGTATTTTTATGAAAAGAGAAATAAGCTTTGGGGCAGAGTTCGGATGCCAGCTTTGCCGCTGACCCTGTGCAAGTCATGTCAGCTCTCCAAGCCTCAGTTTGTTCCTCATTAAAATGGGGGAGAATGGCATCCATCTGTGTTACGGGGCTCCTCTTGAAGCGTCGGTGAGGTTTTGTGCATAAATCCTAGAACAGGGAGACAAGGTGCCCCATAACCTTCATTTCTTTCCCCCTCCTCTCCAACCGGCTTCCCGGGTAGTCCCTTGGAAACCTAGGGTAGGGGAAGGGCGATGGGGTGGAATGACATCTGAGGAAAGCGAGTCCAGCAGCTGTGTGGGGGATGGCGTAACGCAGGTGCCGTGCTGCGGAAATAGAGAAGTCTTTGGTATCCAGACTTTTGTGCCATAGTTTCAAGACGGTGTCTTTGGGCTTATGGTGGCCCTCTCTGTGTGCCGAGCTGCTCGTTTTCCATGTCGTTAACCCTCAAGAAAACCACAAGAAGCGGAACTACTGTTCCCATTGTACAGGTAAAGAAATCGAGGTGTGGAAAAACTAAGCGACTTGCTCACAATCACCCAGCTGGTGTGTGGTGGTGTCAGGATTTGAACCCAGGCCCATGGCCTCCAGAATCTGAGTCTTCACCTCCGTGGTTGGCCGTTCTAGATTTGACAGGGGACCGCAGGTTCCATTTAGCACGGATGTGTTACAGACATCCTACGATTAGGAACCACAGAGGTGTAGACAGGAGGGCTAATGGAGAAAGAAAGCAGAGTTAAGTCACCAGTAGATTTGAAGTCTTGTCTGGAGAATCTGGGTTGGGGAGGGCAGGCCCCCAGGTTTTCTAAACTTAGCAATGCTGCCCCTCATCGGGCTAGACCGTGGCCTGCCCTCTTGCTGGAGTCTGAGCTGGGCATTGTGGAGGGAGAATTGCAGCCTCTCCCCTCCTCACCTCTGCTTACGACCTGTCTCCTGTGTAAACCCATCAGCCCCCAGAGCCATGCCAGCCTGCTGCTGAGTTACTGAGCAGTTACTGAGCGCTCCCAGTGGGCTTAGCATTGGTCTAAGTGCTTAGCACAGAGAGGCCAAGTCACTTGCTCAGGGTCACACAGCTGGAGAGTAGCTGAGTCAGGCCTAGCACCCCGGCAGTCTGGCTTTGGAGCCCATGATCCCCACTCCTGCCTCCCTCCCTCCCTTTGTACCAGATGTTCTCACCACATGTTCCCATCATGCCCTTTGCCTAAGTGCTTCCTCTTGGAGCCTTCCTTCCTTCCCCTTCTCTCCCTGTTCTCTGTCCTGTGCCTTCTAACTTGCTCTTCCTCCATGGACCACACTTGGTGAGAGCAGGTCCCCCATTGTTGGAGCGATTCAGGTCTCTGCACATCTCTGGGCCCAGCCTCAGATCAGCCCCCTCTCCATTTCCAGTACCTTCTATAGGGAGCCTGACATCTGTCAGGTCTCACTAAAAAACAGCAGCAGTAGATAATGATAACCCTACCAAGCCTCAGTCCCTGCTGGCATCATGCCGAGCCACCCCCAAGTCCAGGTTTTATGGACGAGGGGAGTAGATGAGGCCCAGGGAGGCTGGCCGAGGTGGGGTTGGAGCGGGCCTTGAACCTGGGCTGACCCACTCCGGGCCTGGTGGCCTCATGTATTTGGAAATAAGTCCGTTGAAATGGTGAATTGCAAATCAGTATTTGAACAGGGTGCTTTCCATGGCCCAGGAAATTGTAACAGAGTGATCTTAAGAGCGTCGCTCCTGGACCCTCCCCCCCCCCCCAAAACTGGTTGGGGTGCTTTGGCTCTCTGCTCTGGAGCTCATCTGTGTTGTCGCACCTGTGGCTATTGATCTCGGCTCAGGGGCTCCCTTGGCAACCCCGTAGAGCGAGCCTCCCGTGCCCACAGCTCCTGGGACATGCACCCAGGGCAGCAAGTGTTCTGTGCTGAGTACCTCTCGTTTTCTATGGAGAGGTCTGTGTAAGTACCCTACATCCTGACCACTGCCTCCCTGAGTTGTTTCTGCCACTTTCTGACCGCTCTGGGCATTCCCCGGGAGTTCTTAAGAATAACATCCTAGGCAGGCTCTGCTGAATGTTAATGAGGGTCCAGCCAGGGGAGGGCCCCCTTGACCTCTGGCCCTGAGCCTCGCCACTCTGCCATTTTCGGCGGGTGATTTATTGAAAGGGAGGCGGAGGTGGACAGTGGGAAGGAAATCGCCCTTTTAAATGTGCGGCTGGTTTTCCCCACATTAAAGTGCAAGCCTCCAGCTATGCAATTAGGCGTCATTAGGCAGCTACAATGGGAAATTAATTCTGCAGGGCCCCCCTGTGTGATTGTGGGCGAAACTGCTGCAGGGCAGGGGGAGAGCAGGCTTCTTGCACTGGCCTGGCCTGGACAGGTAAGAAGGTTGTGCCCTTCGCCTGAGAAGGGACTGAGAGCTTGCTGGTGTGTGTGCGCATGTGATTGAATGAGTGAATAGGCGACCAGCCAGGGCTGAGCCCAAGGCCCTGAGAGTCCCCAGGAGGCATCAAGGGGTGGCTGGCTCACACTGTGAGCAGGCCCCCCTCCTTCTGGCCTTGGGGAAGGCTGGGTCTCAACCTTGGTAGTTAAGTCTGGGTGACCTTGGCCACATTTACTTAGCTTCTTCATAGAAGGAAAGCGTTGGAAATAAGAGAATTTGGAGGTGCCTTTAACTCCGCAAAGGATTTTTTTTTTTCCCTCTCCCTTCATCCTGCAAGGTGGGAAGCTTCCAATCTCCGACTAGGTTTGTATTGTTAAAAAGCAAAAGTCAACTGAGTAAATTTAAAGATCAAATTGGCTTTATTCTGTGATTCTTGAATGGGGCAGGATCCCGTCTAGCAAAAAGAATTATGCTCCAAAGAGCTACAGAAAAGGGAAGGTTTTAAAGGCAGAGAGGGCAGAAGAGGGAAGTTTGTTAGCAGAGAGTGGACTGTTTCAGGCTTAGGTGATCTGCCTGTGGGGGACGGGGGATGATCTCACTGGTGCTGACCAGCTAATTCCAGGGTGGCTGGTTAAGGGTTGCCTTCCTGGGAGAGGCCGAAACTGCCATTAGGTTAGGTATTAAGTCGTGGTTTGCTGACGTGGGGTTTAGCACAAGTGACTCTGTTTTGGGCCGGTATGTTTCTTTTTAACAGTACTTTTTCCCACTGGGGAGGTTGGTTTCTCACTTTTTAAAATTTTTTTTACAAAAAGTTTCTTCCCTTTTAATTTTTAAGACTAAGCTATCTTCTTGCAGTCCTTCTCCTTCACTGAGCTTGGGTCTGTGTGTCTTGACCACAGCTCAGAATGCTCAGAGATCCTTCCCTCTCAGCCTACCACGGTGCCTTGTATGCTGCCGGAGCTCCAGAAATGGAAATAGATTTCCAGGAGCCTGCAGCCCTGGAGAGAGGGCGAGGGGTGGGTGTTAGGGGGTCAGCCTATGATCCCCGTCTCGCCCATCCATGACCAAGATGAGAAAATCAGTATCACATGGAGTTTGTGGTACGCGTCATTGAGTCCATGTAGAGGCCTGTTCTTTATCCTGAGGTGATGCTCTCATCTACCGTGTTGCTGTCAGCTGTACCTGATTTTGGTTCACCATAGCTTTTCTTTTTAAACTTGTACGATCCCCATGTCCATCCAGACTTGGAGGAACTACTGACCTGTGTCGTTGCCTGATTCATAGCGGGCTCTCACGTACGAACTCTCCGTTTCGCAACGATATATTATCGTACACATCTGGTAGGCAAACACATCTGTCCTTTGCTGAGAATTTATTTTGTGTATTTTCAAGTTGTGCAGATAAAACGTGCCTCTTAGTGAGGCTGCCACAGATCTGTGGGGGGCGCCAGACACGGATTGCTGTTTGACGGATGTGCCCTGGAATTGAGTGTTGGTGGCCCTCCTTTATAGATTTGAAAAGACCAGCCTCACTGGTTTTCAAATTCTGGTTTCACAGAACTTTGACTCTTAGAAATCTTAGGTGGAATTCCCAACGTCAGCGCGAGAGAGCAGAAGTGCGCTGCTGGGGTGTGTGGGGCCCAGGCCTGCCGCCCTCTCTCTCCCGAAAGCATCTCCGTGAACCTTCTCTCGCTGTCGTCCAAGGACTCCACAGAACCCAGTGAAAACCTCAAGTCTCGTCTGATTTTACCATTTTTTGTTTAGAATTGTGGTAAAATCCACATAACGTAAAATTCGCCATCTTTAAGTGTGCATTTCAGTAGTGTTTTGTATACCGACTCTGTGAAATGGGTCTCCAGAACCTTTTCATCTTGTGCAACCGCCATTCTACTTTCTGTGAATTTGACTCCTGGGGGTACCTCCTCTAAGTGGAATCCTAAAGTAATTTGTCCTTTTGTGACTGGCTTGTTTCAGTTAGCATATGTCCTCAGGGTTCATCCATGGTGAGGCATGTGTCAAAATTGCCTTCTTTGAATAATACTCGATTGCATGTATAGACCACCTTTTTGCTTACCCATTCATCTGTTGATGGACAGATGGGGTTCCTACCACCTCTTGACTACTGTGGATAGTGCTGTGATGAACGGGTCTCTTTCAGTTCTTTTGGGGGCTGCTGGTAATTCTGTTAATTTGTTTGAGAAACTGCCTTACTGGTCTCCAAAGCAGCTCTGTGATTTTTCCCAGTTTATTGGTGATGGAGTGAAGGCCTCTGGGGAGGCTCCCACAAGCCATCAGGGCCCTGAATGAGAGAGGGAGGGTTAGGAACGTGGTCCATGCACTCCCTCCCTCTCTGCTGGGACTTGGCTTTGCCTTAGCTGCCTTACTGTCCCTAGGCCAGTTCTTGCTGGGTTCCAGTGACATCATTCCCTCCTCTTGCCTCTTTAGGCCCAAGGGTTGGTGATGATCTCTCACTGTTGCCTGGCCTGGGTGCCTTGGTGTCCTTTGGTGGGTCCCTCAGCCCTGTAAATGGTCCATCTATAAATTGTCCTTCCTCAGGTGGTCCTGCGTGGAAACTGGAGTGTACTATTTGCTACCTACACATCTTTACTGATAACAACCACTTAGTAGAGGAGGATGGGGGAGGTTGCACAACTTCACCGTACCTCAGTTTCCCTTATCTGTAAAGTGCCTCCTTAGGGTTCTGGGTATACGTTGATATTGCATAAAGGGCTTAGCACAGACGCCGGCACATAGAAAGCCCCACACAAGTGTTCGCTATTATTTTTATGATTTCTGCATTCCTGGACAAGGCCCCTCTTAAGCCTGCACGGCGGGCTTCAGCCCCCAGGGCTCTTCCGTCAGAGTGTGGATCCCACGGGGATTCAGCAGCGCCTGATTTCTGGGCTGAGACGCAAGAAGGATGAAGCCAACAAGAGGAGACGATATTATCAAGGATGCTTTCAGGCTCGTCCACCGGGGACGATGCATTGGGCAAGCTGATGGCCCCCGGCTTGTGCTGGGCACGCCCCTCAGGGCCCGCTTCGTAAAGCGGCCGGCAGCTGCGAGGTGGGGCTCAGAGTGGCTTCGGCCTCCGTGTCTCCCTTGGCAGATGATCTGTCACAGGTCCCACCAGTTCCCCTTGGAGCCTGGTCACTCTGCTCAGCCCTTGGCCAGCAGCTGGTGGAGACATGATGCAGCGAATCCCGGAGGGGTCGGATCTCTGATGAGGAGGATGTGGTGATCGCTGCCCCTTTATCCAGAGGTGCCTTTCGGGAGGAAGCCCGCCTGGGGATCCGAATGCCCCAGATACTCATAAAGGAATGTGCGAGTGGAGGGGGCTGTCTGAGGAGGAGAGGTGGAGCAAACACGTGCACACTCGCGCGCATGCGCGCACAGGTGCACGTACCCACAGGCACCCGCAGGCGCGTGCGCACGTACTCCTGCACATACACACGCACATAGACGCACATGCAGTCTTCAGGTGCAGCAGAAGCCTCACAGTTCCCTGAAGTGTCCTGGAGTGCTCGTTAAGATTCCCCTCTCACATCCAGATTTGAATCTTTCTCCAGTATTTCCTATTAAAGTGAGCAGCTCAGGCCCTAATGGAATTGTCTTTGGACAGTTTATGTTCTGAGCTGTGGACTGTGTACTTTATTCATTAAGCGAAATTTATTAAGTATCTTCTTTGTGGCTGATACCAGGCTGGGTATTGGAAATGTGATGATAGAGAAAAGAGATAGAGACCCAGGCCTCATGTGGTTGACATTCTAGTAGAGAAGAGAGCCAAGAATGAATGCATGCATGCATGCATAAGTAAACAAGGAAGCACAAGAATGACTAGTTGCTATGCATGCTGGGAAAGGGAGCACCGCAGACATAGGGAATAGTATATGCAAAGGCCCTGAGGCAGAAGAAAGACATTACTGGATAGGAGGAATTACAATAAAAGCCATGAGGCAGAGTGAGCAGGAGGGAGACGGGAGAGCTGAGGTTGAAAGGTGGCCGTACTGGTCCTGCAGGGCCCCACCGGCCACAGAAGGCCATTGGCATGTTTCTGTCCATGTGGTAGGAACCGTGTTCCGGGTTAGGTAGGAGGTACTGGATGCGCTGCTGCTTCACTGCTGTGCGAATGGGGGATGGGTGAGCAATAGGAGGCCATTGTTGCTATTTGGGTGAAGGTGACAGCAGCCTGCACTGAGTGCCGGCAGTGCTGAAAGGAGCTGTAGGAGTTCTTCATGGGTTGTGGGGGGAGGCGAGGACCTATAGGGAGAAAGGGAAAAATCCCTGGTAACTCCTAGAGTTTCTAGCTTTCTCAAATGGTATCTCTTTTCCCTCCTATCTTGGTTAAGAATTATCTAACCTGGTTCTGCACATGTGGATACCACCCGGTGAGGGCAGAGTAAGAGCGTGAGGCAGGGGTTTGCACGAGTGCATGATCGTGGGTCCAGTGCAGACGTCTTCTCCAGGAACAAGGTCCCATGTCACCTTGGGTCCTTGGCCCATGAAGGCAGTTCTCGTAATCTGAGAGCTGAGAAGATTTAAAGATCATTAGTTTGGCTCCTTATCTACAGGGTTGAGTAACTTGTCTGGTGTCCCACAGCTGGTCAGTGGCGGGAGCCAGGCTGCAGTTTTGCCAAAGGGATCAGCTCTGAACAGTGGGACCCTGGTTACATCCCTGCCTGGCAATTTCCAGATACCCCTGGGTGCCACGCAGTGCCACAGGACTGTGGACCGTGCTTCAGGCCACAGTGGACAGCAACGCCTTTTGGAGTTCATGGTGAATGAGAGAAACTTGAGAGTCCCTGGGGCAGGGTGACTCACTCAAGCACGTTCACCTCTACGAAGGTCTGAGGGAAAGGAGGAGTCTGAAGGTGTGTTTATACAGGGAAACTTGGGGGCACGATTTACCATCTGTGGAGGCAGAAGCAAGGCCTTATCTCATTGTGTGCACTTCTCCCCCTGCTGTCTTCCTCTGATGAGGAAGCTTCCCCCCAAAGCATTGAACTAATCTCTTAGGAAATATAGCTGACCCTTGAATAACACAGGGGTTGGGGCACTGACCCCCCCCCCCGCCATGCAGTCAAACATCCACTATAACTTTTAAGTCCCCCATAACTTAATAGCCTACCCTTTTTTTTTTTTTTTACAGTATTATTTTAGAGCGAGAGTGCGAAGTGGGGGAGGGAGAGGGACAAGCAGACTCTGCACTGAGCAGGGAACCTGACACGGGGCTCGATCTCACAACTCTGAGATCATGATCTGAGCTGAAATTGAGAGTCGGACGCTCAACCAACTGAGCCATTAGGCGCCCCTAATAGCCTGTTGACCAGAAGCCTTACTGGTAACAGACCATCACTTAGCATATATGTATTACACACTGTATTCTTACAATTAGGCTTGAGGAAAGAGAATGTTATTAAGAAAATCATAAGGATGAGAAAACACATTTACAGGACTGGACCGTATCTGTCGAAAAAGTCCCTGTGTAAGTGGACCCACACAGTTCAAACCCATGGTGTTCAAGGGGTCAGCATACCTGGTAAACCTATTAGAAATCCTATAAGGTCCTTTAAAAAAAAAAAAAAAAAGAATGAAGAGGCTAAGAGTGGCCTATGTTTACATGGACAGAGAAGGGTTACACGTGATGTGGTCCCCAAGCTCCTTTGCCCCAGAAGAACGTTTCAAATGGTCCTGACATGAAAACGCAAAGGTGTGAACTCCCCATTCATACCAAGGATAGAGAAGACCTCATGTAGGTCCGGTCAATTATGATCTAGAAAAATGATGGGATATTTTGCAATTATTAAAGATAACGGTTGGGGGGATATTCTGTGACTTTGGGATGCATAGGGTAGAGAACTGGGTGAAGAAAGATTCCAAAATTGTATTATAGGTAGGGTGTTCCGTGCATTTAAGGAAAAGACCTTAGAAGTATTGTACCATTCCTTGAAACGTCTCTAATCTGGTTTTGACACGTTAAAAGGAATGCAATCAGAACTCATTTTCCCGGTGTAGTTGTAACATTTAAAGGCCGAGCAGAATGGGCCAATAACCTGAGTTTGCAAAATTCCCCTTCAGAAGGAGGACAGGGACGCATTCTTCCAGGACCATTGAGCCAGTGGAAACCGCCAGTGGTAGGACAGAGCTGGGGACCACTGACCAGTGACTCGGTGTTCACAGAGTGCCCTTCTGTGTCCCCAGCATGGTACCACATAAAGTGGCACCAAGGAAGCTCACAGTTGGGTGCCTGAGTGCAGGGTGACCACAGGATGGATGTGGGGATGGGCTGTGTGCGTTGGCCTTTGGGCTTTTGCATTTTCTGCTTGGACCTTAGGTGACACCATGGAGGGGAGAATGACGGGAGGGGAGGGTGAGGGGGCCCGGGAAGCATGGTTTGAAATAACCAGGCTCACCCCTTGTGGCGTCTCCCTCCTGGTGCCCCTGCAGCGATAAGACCCCTCGTTGTCAAGCCTCGCCTTTTCAGAATGCCCTGTGGTAAAAAGTCCCACCCACTCCCGCAGGAAGGGTGTTTTGTCTCCCCCTGGAGCCCCAGTTTGGGCACAGGCCCTTCTGTGAAGTGTTGAGGATTCTCAGGCCTGGCCTTTCCTGAACGTCTGAGCACTGCCGACAGATTCAGCCTCGGACCGCTTCTCCTTCGGGGTAACCCCATTGCTTGGATACCCGGCACCTCCTCTCCCCTTTCTTCTCTGCTGCGGGGGTTTTCGTGGCAGCCCTCCTGGGCCTGCTCAAACACTCCTGGGTCTTGGGTCATGACACGAAGAGCCTGCTTATCACGGGCAGGAAATGGGCTCTACGAAGGGCCCCTTATCCTCTGCTCCGGAAGCCAGCAGACCTTCAGCCTTCAGTCATTCTGCAGTTTGTCGAACCCGCTTCGGTGTTTGTTAGAAATGTGCGTTAAGCTGCCTACGTAAATTCTGGATTTAGGCTTCTCTTGGAGTATCTTGATTACACCAAGGAGTGGCTCCAGGCTGGACAAAAGTCCCTTCTCCATGGGCCTGCCCCCCCCTCCCCCAGTCTGCTCTCCTTGGGTGGCCCCGGGAGGCAAGTGTCTTTGGGACCCTTGGTCCATCCATATACTGCAGAGCGCTGCCCTTGGCGCTGTTCCCATTAGCCACCTCTGCAGGCCAGTTGGCAGTAAGCTTTCCAGTTCCACATGAGGGTGATGTCTCCTCCTACCTAGATGTCCCAGTGGGGCCGTGGGAGCAGCAGGATACCAATGGCACATCTGTGGAGGAGAGAGAAATATTGCTTTTGCACTCCTTGCTCCATTTTCCAGATACTACTACCAGCTGGAGCCAGCAGGTGGGTGCAAGGCCGGGCCTCCAGGGATTACCTGCCCCTTGTTTCTGCGCCCTCCCCTGGGAAGCTTGCTCTGCTCTTGCCTGGGCTGTGGAAGTCCTCACCAGCCGTCCACGGTGGGTCCAAACGTAACCTGATGTCATGTTCCCAAAAGGGGTCGTGAGCATGCAGGGTTTTGAGAGCGTGAGCTTAGCCAAGTTGAGAGAAGAGGCCCAGTGCATCATGCCAGTCCCACACCCTGTTCCCGCAGACACACTGAGAGCCCCTGCAGAAATGCTTGCACACATGGCCTTACTGGGGGGACAGCAGGAGCCCCCGGGCCAGGAGTGTGGGGATGTCCCCATGTGAACCTCCGTGTTCTCCCGAGGGAGAAACAAAGGTAGGCAGGGTTTGTAGGAAACCTGCATCCTTGTACTTTGGGTAGCTGTCGATGATGAGACAGGGAGTTTGTCCCCAAGACTGAGAAGCTTTCCAGTGAGAGGAATTCTAGCAATGCTTTCTGGAATGGGCCACCTCAGTGCCCCGTGCTCACAGACACGAGGGCTGGGTTTTCTGAGAACAGGAGGGTGCTACAGAGTAGAAGAAACTTATCGAAGGAAATGTACACTTAGCCCCGGATGTCTGTAAGGTTGAAGGTCAGCGTCAGACTCCTGGAGCCTGGGGTTCTGTATCCTGGCTAATGCCCCCCCAAAGATATTCTGGGTTTCAGAGACCCAGGAGGGACCCCCATCCTTGTTTCCCCCTAATAACCGGTCATTTCTAAAGGGATCAAGGCTTTAGAAAAGCCTTTTTGGCTTCTTGCTTCCATCATCCTTGGTGGGAACAATTCCCTCCATCTTTGCCCCTGGTGTCAACTCCCCGGTCTTCTGGAAGATGTCACCAGTGTCTGTAAACATCTTTACACACTCATTGACTGCTTACCTTCTGCCCGCAGGTGTCTGGATGGGGATGGCATTAGTGCCAGAGAAAGGGTATTAAAGGTATCAAAAAACGGCAGGTGGGGAGGCCTGCTTCCGTACCCAGATGACTCTGGTGCACAAACTCAGGAGGAGGACAGGGCCGCGGGGCAGGGGGAGGACATCAGCACCAGAAGGCCTGGTCTGCTCCCTGTCCCACCGTTCCCTGGCTGTGTGACCTTGTGCCACTTTTCTCCCCGGAAGGCAGGGATTGTCCGGAGGAATGAAAAGCTATACGGGAGGTGCCATGGCGGCTGGGAGGCCCCGGCCGTGGGGCAGCGGAGCCTGTCCCAGAGACAGACGTCATACTGCAGAAATGCAGAGCAGGGAAAACCCGCTCTGAGCAGAGGGTTTTCAGGAGAATGGGAAATCGAAGCTGACCTGGAGACAGAAAGGTGTAAGAGGCACAGAGACAGTGGCTGGGACTCCAGTAGGCTGGCCTCCTTGCAGGGGCAGGCCCTGGGTGCTCAGGTAACCTGGGGCCACTTCTGTGGCCAGAATCTAGGGTGCGTATCTAGTGGAGGGGACGACGGGAGGTTGGGGAAACCTAGAGCAGCCTAGGAGTGGAGGTGGGGCCTGACCCAGGTCGGGGAAGGGAATCAGAGGTGTTCTAGGTGGCCTGGCAGGTAGGGGGAGTCCAGCCCTGGCGTTGGCCCTTGGCCCGCCCTGGGCCTTGACCGAGCAGGGTTTCTGCTCCCTGACTGTGGCGTTGGGTGTAGGGAAGGGCGGGTGAGCTGCCGCAGGAGAGCCGTGTGTGTTCCCAGCCTGGACGCACGCAGGTGCGTGCTCCCTCGTGTGTTGCCATGGGCTTCGTCGTCTGGTCCAGCTCTTTCGAGTCACCCGAGGTCCCTAGCACTTACCTCGTTTCTGGTAGATTTCCCGTGCACCTCCCCTTTCCACCCTTTCTCCCTCCGGGGCAAATTTAGATTTTGCCCCGCTTCATTTGTTCCTGCATTTCTCAGCTAGTACTCCTGCTTTTTGGGGTGAAGGCTGCCAAGTGTGCTGCTATTCAGTGTCTTTGGCAATGCTGAATTTTATGGTATGTAGAATGCTGATTCTGCCTTCAGTAATTTGATGACTTGGGAAAGATGTCTTGGGAAATGCAGCCAGGGAGCCACCCTGTGTGACTCTAACAACAGGTAGCTAATATCCAATCTGAGAAGGAAAACAGCAAGAAATATGTCTCTGGCTTTCAGTTCATTTGACAGGGGAGCTTAAGCGACTGTGCATATTTTCATGCTCAAGTTCCCTGGGGGTGATGTGGCTTTGAGGTATTTGCTGAAACCTCCCTTCCTTTATTCACACCCTTAAATATATATCATTTGATTGAGGTATAATTTACACACCGTAAAATTCACCCTTTTAACATGTAGAGTCCTGTGGTTTTTAGTGTATTCACAGGGCTGTGCAACCTTCACCATTATCTCATTCTAGAACATTCCATCATCCCCCCAAAGAAATCCCCTTAGTAATCACCTTTCATCCTCTCCCTTTCCCCCCGCCCTCACGCCCCTGGCAACCACTCATTGACTTTCTGTCTCTATAGATTTAACTATTCTGGACATTTCATGTAAATGTCTGACTTCTTTCACTTAACATCAGGTTTTCAGCACTCATCCACATTGTAACGTGCATCAGAACTTCATTCCCTTTTATGGCCAAATAATATTCCACTGTAGGGATATAGCAGATTGTAGACATTCATTCATCAGTCAGTAGACATTTGGGTTGTTTCTACTCTTCAGCTGTATGAATAATGCTGCTCTAACATTCATGTGTAATTTTGTATGCGGACATATGTTTTGACCTCTCTTGAGTATATCCCCTGGAACGGAGCTGCTGGGTCATATGGTAACTGTGTGTAATATTTTGAGGAACTGTCAGACTCTTGCAGAGCGACTGCCCCATTTACATTTCCACCAGTAGTGTAGGAGGGTTCCAGCTTCTCACAAGCTTGCCAACAGTTGTTATTGTCTCTCTTTTTGATTGGAGCTGAGCTCGTGGACCCGAAGTGGTTCTGATTTGCATTTCCCTGATGGCAAATGGACATGGAATGTCATTTCATGTGCTTATCGGCCATTCATATATATTCTTTAGAGACACATCTGTGCATATTGTTTGCCTGTCTTTAAATTGAGTTAGGAGTCCTTTTGTTGTTGGGTTGTAAGAGTTCTTTATATTTTCAGGATACTAGATCCTTATCAGATACATAATCTGGAAATGTTTTCTCCCAATCTGTGGTCTCTTAAGTGTCTGTTGGAACAAGAGCCTTTCACCAGAACCCGAGCCATTGGTGGCCACAAAGGCTGGTACTCAGAAACTCCACCAGAGAACAATGACATCTTTTCATCACAAGCACCTACCGAGTACCAGTGATTTGAGTAAATGAATGAATGGTTTTCCTTTGTCACCTGCCTTCCGAGGGTAAATAGGGATCTGGGTGAAGTAAGGGGAATTGGATAATAAATTGCTGAGCAAAAACCCCAGAGGCAAGAGATGTAGACCTGTGGGCTGAGGCATCTCGACTCTGGATATGCTTTCAAGATCAGTGAAGGGAAAGCTGATGAGTGCAGAGCTGGGCTTGCACCTGTGTGTCTGACGCAGTAAATAAACTTTTTCCAGAATCAATAGGGTGGCTCTGCAGAGGCCTGTAAATGCGGTGTAATTACCGTACCCCAAATCACACTTGTCACCTATTGATTCTGTCCTCTCTGGGACTATCGGCATGCTTCCTCCTGCCGCCCGTGCCATTCCACCCTGGCTCCCGAATCGAATCCTCATCAATGCCCCCACAAACTGCCCGGCCCAAGAGGGAAGAGGGGGAGACATTCAGGGAGGGAGGGAGGTACCAGCTGTGCCATTCCCATCACCTCGGGCGGGGAAGAGGCTGCTGGGAGAGTCTCAGGTGTAGGGGCAAGGTGAAGCGGTACCCACTCTGAGAGGTGGGAGCCGAGACTCCGAAGAGACGGGTAGGCTTCAGCCTCTGTGGAATTGATCTGGACAGAGGAGGAGTTCTCCTTCTGCATACAAGAGCAGGAGGGAGGCTTCGGTAACCCTCGAAAGAGGTCCCGGGTCATTCTTGTAGAGGAAGACGTCTATTTATAAAGTGGCGGAGGTCGGATAAACCGTCATGTTAGAAAGTGTGAGTCCCCGGCTTACTTGTTCCCTTGCTCACTCATTCTTTCTCCCGTGAATAAATACGCGTTGACCTCACGGCCTGTCCCGGGAAGGGCGGTGCTCGGGCTGCGGACATGCAGGAAGGAAGGCCAGCCTCTACTCTCCAGGAGCTGCCTGGAGAACCCGGGCCTGGAGGCAGCGGCGTGCAGAGAGGAGCCCGCGGACGGTGAAGGGGATGGGGTCGGGCCTCTCTGCCAGGCCGAGGAGGGGGCCCCGTGGGGTGTCGAGCCTACAGGGAGGAGTCCCTGTTTATCAGGTAGACTGGGTGGTGCGTGTGGGGGCCTGCACCCGGAAACCACAGGGTGGGGATGGGAACTGCAGGGGGGTCTGCTGGGGTCGCCGCTGAGGGCTGTCACCAGGAATAGGGAGAGGGGGAGATGGGCAGTTGGTATGTCCCCACTGGGGTTCTGCTCTGCGGGGTGGGAGGAAATGGCAGGATATTTGTGGGGGCCGCTGTCTGCAGGGCTGGTCTCACGGTGAGGGGGTGGCATCCTGCCTGCTCTGCTTGATGGGTCTGTCGGGGTGCTTGTCCTGCCCCTTGTCCCCAGAACACCGGACCCCAACCAGTTACTCTCTGAAACTGATTTGTCTTTGAAATAAAGCTTCCTTGGCAGAGGGGGGTGGGAATGGATGGAGTAGAGCGGTGGGTGGTCCTCAAACTTTTTGTTCTCAGGACTCTTAATCCTCCTCAAAATATGAAGGACCCCAGTGATCCTGTGTTTACAAGGTTGTATCTGTGGGTATTTAATTAGAAATTAAAACTGAGGGGCACCTGGGTAGCGTAGTCAGGTAAGTGCCTGGCTTGGTGTTTCAGCTCAGGTCACGATCTCAGGGTCTTGAGATGGAGCCCCGCGTCAGGCTCCGCACACCCTGCAGTCTGTTTGGGATTCTCTCTCTCCCTCCCCCTCTCTCCCTCCCACTCATTCTCTCTCAATCTTAAAAACAAAAAGACAAACAAAAACAAAACAAAAAACTGAGAACACACAGGCACATGGGTTGACCTCACGGATGCCCCTGGAAGGGTGGATTCCTTTGGATTAGAAGCTTTATATGCACTCTCAGCATAAACCATCCACCAGCTCCCTTGGCCGGTCTCGAGTGCTGTCTCGGGCCCAGGCACTGGGCTGGGGGCGGGCGAGGCAGGGAGGACCCCGCCCGGAGTAAGTAATTCCTGTCCTCTGTAGTTCCACGGGGCCCAAATTCATTAAAGAATTACAGAAGCGAGTGTTGATATTGCAACTGTGATAAGGCTATGAAGGGGGGCTAGGGGCCGAGCCTCATCAGGGACCCTCATGCTTCCCAGAGGAAGTGAATCCAAGCTCCCAGCCTAAGAAGAAGTGGAAGTTGGTGACATGAAGACAAGAGAGTGGCCCTGTATGGTTTTATCAGGACAGAGGCCCGTGTGGTAGGGGGTAGGAGGGTAGGGGCTACAGGGGCCATGTTGTGGAGGGTGGGTTTGGCCTGCAGAGCGCCCTGTGCTCTTCCTTCCCAGCACAGTCTGAGTGGAAGGAGTCCATTGGTGGCCTGGGTGCTGCCCCCCGAGTCCCCCTTCTTGGAGCCCTGTGACTGTCCCTTGCTGTCCACTGCCTGCCCAGGGCTGCACACCATCACGCCTCTGGTGCCTTGCCAGCCCTTCCCACATCGGTGCCTCGAGCTGCATTCTTCCATCTGCCTGTGGACCCTGGTCAGGTCTCCGTGTCCCTGGCCTGCCTTGTTCCCCTCCCACCGTGCCCCCATTGCCTGGTCTACCTGTGGTCCCTATTGTATCTTTCATAAAACTCCTGGCTGCTTGTGCTCCTACCATGAGCCACTGCTCTGAGTGCTGCACCAAGCTTTCCTCGTTCAGTCCTCACCATAGCCCTGTGGAGCACGTCTAGTATTCCCACATTCCAGATGAGGAAACTGAGACCCAGAGGGGTGAAGCTCCATTGCGACGGACTGGTAGGACTTAGATCTGTTCCATAGATTCTTAACCACGGCACTGGCTGCTTTTTATTCTATGTTTCGTGTCCAGCTCTGGAACCCCATGTTCGTATCCCTGCGCTGGCACATAGTAGGTGCTCGTCAGAGGGATGCCAAGTGAATTTCCTCTTTGTATTCTGCTTGCCTGGGTGTCAAGCCTCACGCGTATACCGTTGCTAAGGAAATGGACTGATGAGCAGACCGGAGAGCAGATGAATGCCACCTGTTGATGTGTTTGCAAGCTGTCATTGCAGGTGGTTTTGGGGGGGCAGAGATGCAAGTTCATAATGACTAGATGGATGGGTTCTGAAACTATTCCAGTCACTGGTGAGCGTACTCCTGAAATGACTTTGTGCACCGTAAAGTCCCTTCCCCACGGGAGGTATTGCTTTTGCTGTTACCAAAAGCAAAAGCCTCTTGGAGTGTGTGCTTTCCAAAAGTGCTGGGCTGGGGCTCTTGGTTCAAAGCAGGGATGAGAGGAGGAGAGAGTGAGTGATTCCCAAGACAGGTGGTTAGAAGACCCAGCCCAGGAGTGCACGTTGGGGCCAGCGACCAGCTTTTGGAGAATGAGGATGAGCTAGGGTCTGGCTCTGACCGTGTGCTGGGGCCTCCTCGTTTCTGAGCGCCACAGAAGTCGCTGGCCTCTCGGCAGGAGGCCTGAGACTCAGAACCCGTGCACACGTCTGCGAGCAAGTGATTGGGAGGGTCTTGATGCAGAACGGGCCCCGGGGGGTTGGGGATGAAAATTGCATGTCGGTCTGGATCCTTTTTCCCACTTCCAGACAGCCCCGGTTGCCTTAGCTCTGTGGGTTTTTCCTTCCAGCTCTGCAGATCTGCTGGCGTATTTGTTTGTAAGTGGAGTAAGTGGAATTTTTTCAAAGGAAAGCAGTTTGCAAAAGAGGAAAATAAAACAACTTGGGGTAAATGGCTCATCTGGCAATGGGAAATAGCCCCTGGCGTGGGGAGGTCTTTAACCTTGTGCGAACATGCAGTTTGGCTCCTGCCTCACCTGGAGAGGGGAACTTGCTGTCTCCCTGCTGTGGCTAGACCCTGGCCCTGGGGGGGGTGGGGAGCCAAAAAACGCAACCCTAGCACTGCTTCAGAACATGGTAGGTTAGATGTCCAGTGACTTCTGCGCCCCTCCTGTCCAAGACCCCATGCCTTCAGTCCCCTGGACCCATCACTGGCATCTTCACTAGCCTCGTGTTTTCTGTCCCAGCACCTTATCTTCCCCTGCAGACTGCAGCCCCCGGCGTGCTCACTCACAAATCCAGAGGGAGTCCGATCTCCTACGCCTCTAAGCCAGGGCCACATAGTTCCACGTGGTCAGGGCCTCTCTGCTTTTCTGACCTCATGTCCTGCTTGGTCTTCTCAGCACGGGCTACGCTGGCCTCTTTGCTCTTCCTTACATCTTCCAAGCTTCCTTCTACCCCAGGGCCCTTGCATTCCCTGTGTCCCCTCCTAGGCTCGCTGCACAGATCCTCGGGGGTTCTCCCTCCCTTGCTTCGGGGCTCTGCTCAGATATTATCAGAGAGGCTGCCCCACCTGTCAGCCTTATGTAAAGAAGTCCGCCCCCCGCCACTGTGCTCCTTGGCACCCATTCTCAGCTTGCTTTCTCTCCATAGAACTTGGCCCCACTGGCCAGAGCACATGGTTAGTTATTTATGTGTTTCGTTTCAGCCCTGCTGCACCAAAACGGAAGTGCCATAGAGTCAAGGACTTTGTTTAGTTCGCTGCTGTATTCCCAGCGCGTGGGGGTGGTGTCGGCATGTGACAGGTGCTTATCGAGGCTGGTGGTGCCAATGATACTGAATGGCTGAGGCTCTCAGGAGTCCGGACCACCAGGCTCACCCAGCTTCCTTTTTGCTGCCTTGGTGTGTCAAGGGGCCAAAATGAGCTTTGGATTTCAGCAGCCCTGGAGTTGAATTCTGGCCCTTCCGTTCCCTGCTCAGGTATCGCTGGGCGAGTTCACTTCCTGCCTTAGCCTTCCTGTCTTTACTTGCACAGCTGAGGGAGCATGGCTTGCCTCGTAAGCCGTTGGAGGAATATTCGTTAGGCCATATGCTGTACTAATTCTGTGTTGGACAAACAGAGAAAAAGCCTTTAAAAAGCAGCTTTATTGAGATATAATTCACATCCCATAAAATTGACCCATCTGAAGCATACAGCTGAGTGTATTCATAAGAGTTGCGTAACCATCGGCACAATCTAATTTTAGAACCTCGAAAAGGAACCCCATACCCATTGGCGGTCTTTCCCCGTTACTCCCTCTCCCCAGGCCCCGCAACAGCTGATCTACATTCTGTCCCTATAGATTTGCCTATTGATATTTCCTATAAACGGAATCCTACAGCTCGTGGCTGTGTGTGACCAGCTTCTTTTCCAAGGTTCATCCATGCTGTAACAGGCATCAGTACGCCCTTCCTTTTTATGCGAACAATATCCCTTTACGTGGAGCTCTTCCATGGTGTGTATCCATTCATGCGTCCATGGGCACTTGGGTTCTTTCCACTTTTTCCCTCTTACGGGTGATGCTGCTGTGAACGTCAGTACAGGGGTGTGGGGGAGGAGAGGATTTTCGGACGTATCCAGGCCAGTGCAGGGATGCCTTCTTTGAGAGGCCTTCACACCTTGAACCACATCCCATATTGCTCCTAAACTCCTTCCTTTCATATTACCATATTCTATTTTTAAAAAAGACTTTATTTAGAGACCCAGAGAGGGAGAGAGCGTGAGCAGGGGGAGGAGCAGAAGGAGGAGGGAGAGAATCTCAAGCAGAGTCCGTGCCGCGCACAGAGCCTGGCACGAGGCTCGTTCCCACGACCCTGAGATCATGACCTGAGCCAGAACCAAGAGTTGGATGCTCAGCTGACTGAGCCAGCCAGGCGCCCCTCAGATTATCCTATTCTTAGCTATTTTGCTCATTCCCACAGACTTTCTTTGGATATGGGAGTATCATTATTTTTTCACTTATGGGATATGGCTAGCTGGTTGTTCATGTGGCTTTGCCATCTGTCTGTCCCCTTCGCGGCTCATGCGTCATGTTGATGCCTCTCCCAGGCGGTGCTCTGCTCAGCCCCTCAGCTTTAGCGGACTCCATTCTCAGAACCTTCTCCCCCGAGCAGCGCTTTGCTGAATGAAATCAGCCATTCTGCTTCAAGAACCCTTGACTTGAAGGGAACTTGTCGGAAATGAGATCTTTGAGTTTTTGAGTTCTTCTCGTTCCAGTGCGTTTCTTTCTCTCCTAATTGCATTACCCACAAACCCAGTAGAATTACAAAACACTTCCAGAAGACTCATTAAGTCTTGGCTGCTGGCGAGGGAGTGATAACAGAGGAGGTGTGCGGAACGCTCCGCCAAGGTCCAGTGTTCGAGCTTCTCCGTCTTGTTCTCCTCCTTTGCTTCAGGGAAGTTCTGAGTTCCCTGATTCTTCTCTGAGGGGCACAGGGGGCCGTGGCAGATCTTCCTGGAGGGGAAGTGGGGTGGTGGTGAAGACCAGCCCTCTGGCTCTTTGAGGAAATGAGGGAAGGCAGCACTGGTCTGTGTCAGGTATGAGGGTGTGTGGACACATCTCCATCCAAGGTGTGTGAGATTCCAGACATCATGTCTCATGGGTTTTTTTTTTTTGTTTTTAGTAGGCTCCACACCCAGCATGGAGCCCAATGTGGGGCTTGAACTCATGACACTGAGATCGAGACATGAGCTGAAATCCAGAGTCAGCTGCTTACCTGACTGAGCCACCCGGGCACCCCTGACGTCTCGTGTTTTTAGAGCACTTTTCTGTGTGTCATGTTGTGGGTCGTATCTCATGGCCCTGGCCCCTGCCCCTGCTCGTCCCCTTCTCTCTGGCCTCTGCTCCTCTGTCACCACCTCAGAAGGGCCTTCCCTGAACACCCATCTCCCACTGACCCCCACCTTTCCTCTTGGGCCCCTTACTTGACTTTTCTTTTTCTTCATAGTACTTATCTCCGTATCACGTGTTTATGTGTTTGTTGTTGTTCCTTGTCGGGACACAAGCCCCGTGAGGGCACATCATTCACTGTTCGATCTTTCAAGCTTCAAATGGTTCTCAGAACATGGAAGGGATACATTAAATACATGTCTAGTGAAGGAATGGATGCATTTGGTTTTCTAAAAACCTGGAGCAAAGGTGCTGTTATTGCCATCACGTGGGGGAAGAAAGGCCCGGTCCTTGGGGTGATTACTTCAGGTCATGAGGTGAGTTGAGCTCAGCTCTTCTGGGCCCCAGTGTGGCCATATCCCGGGCTGACGGGGCCCAAGAATGTCCTCTGTAGGTCATTTGGAAATTCTTGGAAAATGTCACAGACGACAGCAGGGAGTGGCCTGTGGGGTCCTTACTGGAGTGGAAATGTGAAGGGTTCTGGAGCTAGGATTTCCTGTGACCTGAGAGGGAAATTGGGAAGTGGCAGAAACCCAACAAAACGGCAGTGGGAGACTTGGTGCTGAGGGACGGGCAGGGGCAGGGGGAGAGAGACACTCTGGAAGTGACCGTGGAAAATTGTAAACCCAGAGGGAAGCCCCAGCAGTGCCACTTGGGAGCCCTGAGATGCATGCAGTCCAGACTGGCCCACCGATCATCCCAGGCTGTCCTGTGTCCCCCACATCCCCCCCCCCGCAGCCTGGCACCCAGATGGTTCTCTCACAAGGGTCCAGTGCTTAGAGGGACAGGAGGGACGGCAGCCTGGGAGGGCTGACTCTCGATCGTTGCACTAACAGAAAAGTCACGGATGATGGAACGAACCCGCGAGTCACCCTTGACCCGATCGTGGAATGCACCCTGCAATGTCCTTGCGGTAGATGGTAACTGTTCCGATGGGGAATCTGCATGTTTTCAATTTGTGGAGAGAAGTCTGCAGGGAAAGGGAGCCTTGGGGTGGCACCAGAGAACCCCCTCGAGAGGATCAGCTTACCCAGGATGGTCCACGAATCCCATGCCATCTGTGTGAGAAGCCAGGACTCACCTGTAAAAGGAGAGGCAGCGGCCCTGTCACTTCTAATGGGTTGGTTGGTTTGTTGGCTTTTTGTTGTGGCCATTTTTAGATCATTGCCTAGCATCTCGTGCCCCACACCCCTGTTTGGGTGTGATGAGTGTGCGCGGTGAGACACGGACAGCTGCTGCAACCAGCAAACCCCCCATGTGTGTCATTGCCTCCGTGGGTGTTTCTTGCTGGTGCGACATCCAGAGCACGTGGGCTGCTCTCGGCCGAGTGGTGGCTCTCTGTACCTTGGCATTGCCCTTTCCAGCATGTCCTTTGCAAGGTTGCTGCGTTGGTCTGCGTCAAGGAGGAGGAAGGAATATGGTGGAAGGGGTGTGGGGGTTGTGCGGGCCGGGCCGGCGGGGGCACACATTGCTTCCACGCATGCGCACCTTCTGTTGGGGGGAGCGGGGTTCAGGGCCGTGGCGTCTCCGGGAGGCAGGGAGCAGTGTGCCCAGAGGAGAAGCAGGTTTGGTCAGGAGGAGCCCTTGGCTGCGGCAGGGACTGTATTTTTCAGTACCAGCATCCGTGTGGGTTCATAGCTCAAGCGTGTTCTTGACGACTGCTTCCGTTGAGCCTCGCAGGTAGAGGAATTACTGCCCCCGTTTTGCAGACGAGGACGGGGAGGCTCAGAAAGCTTTACGTGACTTGCTCCTGGCCGTAGAGGATCGGGTGCTGGTGACGGCACAGGAATCGGGGCGCCCTTGGACCCAGCCCAGTGTCTTATCCTGCGCTTTCTCTCCGTGAGGCTCAGAACGTGGCCGGATGTCCTACCTTCACACTCCCGTACGTGCGTCATGCGGCTCCTGGGACAGTCCCCAGCCTAACCCCGAACGCAGAGGCTCTGGGGACCGGGTCCCCTCACAGCAGCGTACAGACCGGGTGAGAGAGGGTCAGTGGGGACACTCAGTGGTGGGGAGGGTTTACAAACACGGGGGGAGAGAGCTGTACGTTAAAATCCAGGGCCGCAGAGAGCAGGGTGGTCAGAAGACGTGTAACCAAAGGGAAGAGCGCGTCCGGCCCCACCCCCAGCCTGTGCATGGGAGCCCAAAGCCAACCTCGGCCCCTCAGCGACCCCTGACGGAGACCCTGAGGCCCCCGTGGTGGCTGGATGTCCCGCAATGAGGGAGAAACCCAAGATCCTGTCCAGATCCTAGGATTCTGTGCGGTAGTGAAGAAGGACTTGCAAAACCAGACCTGACAGGTCCAAATAAATACCCTCCATTGTGAGGAACAATCTCATTTGGGCCTCGGGGGCTTTCCCAGCTGCAGGCTCTCTACAGACCCCCTCGTTGACCGTTCAGTTCATAGCCCAGACCTCCGCGTCTCTCCAGCTTCCCCGTGCGGGCTGCTCACCTCCTTCCTCGGCTCCCCGGCGGGCCTGCGGGGTGCGGTGGGCGGCCTCGCCCTGGGGCCACAGCGCTGGGATCCTGGGAGGTCCACGCGCGCCTGTGTGTGTGTGTGTGAAAGTGTGTGCATGTGTAAGTGTGAGCCTGTATGTGTGTGTGTTTGTGAATGGGGGGGACTGTGTGCGTGTGTGTGTTTGGGCAGTGAAAGTGTGTGCGACTGTGTAAGTGTGAATCTGTATATATGTGTGTGGGTCTGTGAGTGAGTGAAAGTGTGTGAATGTGAGTCTGTGTGAATGAATCTGTGAGTGTTTATGTGTGAATATGAGTCTGACTGTGTGAAGGGGTGAAAGTGTGAGTCAGGAGTCTGAGTGTGTCCCTGGGAGTGTGAGTCTGAACATGAGTGTGTGTGTGTGTGTGTGTGAGAGAGAGAGAAGGGGTGAATGTGTGTGAGTCTGTAGGAGTCTGAGTGTGTCCCTGTGAGTGTGAGTCTACGTTTGAATGTGAGTGTGTGTGTGTGTGTGTGTGTGAGTGAGTGAAGGGGTAAAAAAAAGTGTGAGTCAGGAGTCTGAGTGTGTTCCTGCGAGTGTGCGTCTACATTTGAGTGTGAGTGTGTGCATCTGTGTGTGTGTGTGTGTGTGTGTAGGGCAGTTCTAGGGGTGGCTGGGCACATCTCCTCTGAGTTGCTTCCCAGCATTTGCTCCCGGAGGCGTCTGGAAGGCGTGAGCCCCCATCACGAGCCCGTCGGCCCCGAGGACCTGGATCCCAGCTCCCGGCTGTAGTCGGAGGGAGGCGGGGAGCGCACGCCAAAGCCCGGAGGGGATCTGGTGGCACTTGCAGCCTCCAGTGCCCTTCTTGGGCAATTCCTTTCACGGTCTGTGTAGCTCATTCTGGCCTGGCTCTTCGGTGAGTCACCCCGAAGGCATCAGAGCCTCGTCATTTTGGCAATTGTGCGCAGCTAACCACAGTCAGCTCTGATCTGGGTAACAAGGTCGAGACAGGTCGGGAAACAACCCGGACAGAAACAGGTGGCCGCGCCTGTGGCTCACCGCGAGGTCAGGATGCTTCTGCTTTGTGACAGATTTGGGACACAGAGAAAAGACAAGTTGGGGCTTCGTGCTGACCCAGGCAGTGCTGACACCAGTGCTGGCGGAGTGGGGAGTGGTTCGTGGTCAGGGAGGGGAGCTGGGCAGCCAGAGCGGAAGCTGAGAACTGCTCTGATCACCAGCTTGCGAGTTTCTTCTGTTGCGTTGTGAGCCGTCAGCAGCTCTCAGCGAGATGCTCTTGCCCCTGTGTGCAGGGCAGCATGGCCGTGGCCCCAGGGTGCACGGAGTGGAAAAATCCCCATTGGATCGGGCACAAAATTGCAGTTCTGAGCAGTTCAGACAATGACCCCACCCAGGTATTGAGCCCTGCACCCGAATTTTGTAGGCTCAGGTTTGCATTCAGGCAGGAGGCAGAGATGTGCTTTTCAAATGCAAATTTCAGGAACAGTTATTTGAATGGGTCCCTTAGGAGCCATAACCATTTTCAGATCCCAGTTAACCTGGGTGTATTTGAATGCCTCAGCAGTGGAAGGGCTTCATGCCTGGGCCTTGGTGGCACTTCTCAAAGCCAGCAGCTGGCATAGCTCATGCAAAGAGGTGGTTTCAACCCCAGGCTGAATGGGAAGGTGGCGGCTTTGTAGACTATAAAAAAAAATTCGCACCCTTGCTTCTGCAAAGAGCTTGGCTGCTGTAACATAAATCATATTTGTATGGCATCTTACTTCTGAAAAGCAGCTCTAGTCTAGAGAAGACAAAAGCTTGCTGTAGCTTTTTTTTTTTTTTTTAATTTTTTGGGGCTTTTTTGACTAGCAAGAGAGGAGACATAATTTGTGTTTTTGAGCTCTGCTTTCAAGTAACATCATAAATGGTTTTAAAACTGTCTGAGTCCATGTGGGCTGCTATAACAAAAGTACCGTAGCCTGGGTGGCTTGAAGAAGAGACCTTTATTTTTCATAGTTCTGGAGGCTGGGAAGTCCAAGAGCAAGGGGTCTGGTGAAAACTCGATTCCTGGCTCCTAGAGAGCCGTCTTCTCCCTGTGTCCTCACGTGTGGTGGAAGGGGCGAGAGAGCTCTCTGGGGTCTCTTTTAGAAGGTTAGTAATGCCATTCATGAGGTCTCCAGTCTCATGACCTAATCACCTCCCAAAGGCCCCACCTCCTAATACCATCACCGTGGGGCTTGGGATTTGAACATGAATTGGGGGGGGAGGGGCATCTACATTGAGTCTGTGACAAAAACTATATTTTTGGAAACGATCCAGAAGAGTTGGACTTTGGAGAAGTTTTGGACTACCTTCCTCTGTTTGTGGTGCTTATGTTTTCGTTTTTAAATATGCATGGAAGTGACTTAGAGCAGAGTAATCTATCTCTAAATCTAAATGCAATAGCTCTTACGTCTTTATCTTAAATAAAAATCTCAAGCGATAAAAGAGCCTTTTAATTATCAGAGCAGAGTGGGAGGTATCTGAAAGCAGAGGGTATGGTTTTCTAGTTTCATTGCTGTACCTAGAAGCAAACTGGGGGACAGATTAGTCCAGAAGAACACACTAGCCCCCCACTTGAAGCTTTATATGGTACTCTGTTGTTGGAGTATCTGTTCTGGTTATGCTTTTCTTTGATAGTAATTTGATTTGTCTCCTTCCCTTGTGTACTGGAGCTGATGTGGGGACATAATCCAGAACATTGCCATGTGATAAGAACAGATAACACTGGATATATAATAATACCGCACTCTTGAGTGAGTCTCCTGGCATACAGATAATCCCAGATAAAATAAATTTTTTTGAAAGATTTATTTTTATTTTAGTGAGAGAGCAAGAGAGAGAGAGAAAGAGAGCAGGGGGGAGGGCAGAGGGAGAGGGAGAGAATCTCAAGGAGACTCCCCGCTGACCGTGAAGCCTGGTATGGGGCTTGATCCCATGACCTTGAGATCATGACCTGAGCCGAAACCAAGAGTTGGCTGCTTAACGGACTGTGCCACCCAGGTATCCCACCAGATGAAATAAACCCATTTTACAGATGGACTAACTGTTGGGTCCCATCGACTTCCTGCTCCTGTTATCTGTCCTATTTTCTTGGATCCTGCTATCAAATATCAAATAGCTAGATCATGATATCTCTGAAATATCAAAAGGACAGTTTTGAGCTGTGTTTCTTTCAACTAGCTCACCATCTGGGGGCCACTGGGACATAGTGGCGGGAATAAAGGTCAAGGTCACTTCTTCAGCACTCTCCCAAATCCCACTGGCATAAACTCTCTTCCTGTCTACTTTGTCTGCAAGACTCGGTGCCAGGAGTTCTCACGGGTAGATCTTCAGACGGCTGAATCCAGAGGAAGGCTCCACTTCCTCCTCCTCTCTCTCTTCTTCCTGCAGAGAGGCAAAGTGGCTTGGAAAGCGCCTATCTTCTTTCCCTTCTGATCACGTTATTTGTTCAGATGCTTCCATCCTGAGCGTTTTCTTGATTCCTCTGCCTAATCACCTCGGAAAGTATCCAGGCCAGGAGCCCCTGGCCCATCCATCAAAGTCCCGTGCACGTCTGCTGTCTCAAACAGAGGAAATTCTCCGAAAAGCTGCAGAGGAGAGCAGTGCTCCCGTTTCAGTGTAAGACCCAAGACCAGAGGAGTTGTCTACATATGGCTTCCTGGCCCCGTTCACTTCTCCATGTGGGGAAATGGAGGAGGAGAGGGAAAGAGTTTGGTGGGCATCATTCAGATGACCCTTTCAGCCTCCCGTGAGCTTTCGCTCAAGTAAACCCTTCAGAGTTCTGCTGGGGTTATGAGAGACAGGGTGTGACTGGCCTTCTAGAATTCTCTGCACTGTGTTTATTATGCGGCATGAAGGTGTAACTGCCAGAACAGCGCCTCTGACCTAGCCCACTGGTCACTAGCTGAAATGCGGAGGGCTCCAGAGACCACCATAGGGCCAGTTGTACCAAATTCTCGTGCTGGGAGAGGAAGTTCAGCCACAGACAGGGAGTGAGAAGGAGCTGGGATGGAGGTGAAGGACCCCCACTCACTAGTGAAGTTTCTACCCCCTCTGCACACATAGACACACTGCACACGCACCCACGCACAGCACTTTGTGCATAGGCTCACACACGCGTGTGACCACAGCCCCACAAGCATGCCTCTCAGGCTCCGCATGACTTTTGGTCACCCTGAGGGTGACCTTGCTTATCGGTGCCTTTATGCTTTGTTTTTGTGAATGTGATGATCTCATTTAATATTTTTTAAACTTTCCTTAATTGCAGTATCATGGACACACAGCGTTCCATTAGTGATTCAGCAGCTCTGTACGTGACAGTGTTACACTCTGCTCATGCTTTGCACGTGTTCGTTCCTCTGCATGGAATTCTCTTTGGCTTTCCTCTGTCCGTGGACCTGGCAAAGCCCCGTTGCATCATGTTGAGTCAGCTCAAGGGTCGCTTCCTCCGTGAAGCCTTCTCTGCCCACCACCCACCATACACAGGGTCGCACTGCCAGTGCCATCTGCACGTAGCATGACCATCCTTTGTCCTTGCTGTGCGATATTGCTCTTGCATCCATCTCCCCACACTTCCTCGAGGGTAAACCATGTCTTTTCATTATACAACACAAATATGCATATAAATGTCCCTGGCACCTATAAGCCATTAGTAGATATTTGTTAGATGAATGAGGGAGTGAATGAATCATTTTTTGAGGGTGTGGGGGGGGGAGGGTTGCAGTTTGGAAAATACGTGATTGCTATACAGATACTAATTGTTTTGTGGATTAAATTTCTTTTGTCTCTTGTAATTGTTTCCTATGAAGACCATTACCATAATCTACTTTGGCTTGATGCCACTCAACCTGTATCATTTCCTTCCTGGTAGAAGTGCTCCTGGCACCTCCAGCCTCACTGTTTGCTTCTCCCATGGGAGGGATTTAGCTATGTCTGTGGGTCTCCTGGTGGTGGAGGCTGGGCATGTGGGACCTGGACTGAGTGGTGTGGAGTTCAGCNGGAATGGTCCTTCGGATTGCTGTCTAGAAGAAAGTTGGAGCTGGGAGCAGGGGTTGGTGTGGCTGCTAATTTCCCAGCTTTACGTGCTGAAATTTGCTAACACTTACCTTTGTCATGATGACCAAGGAAGTACACCATCTCTCCCTCTTAACTAAATGCTAAAAGGCAAAAGGGCTTTACTTGCTTGCCCAGGAAAACATTTAGCTCAAATAGGGAAAAAAAAAATCTATAGCCTTTAAAAAAACAAAACAAAACAACAAAACCACTGGCATTGAGATACAGTACTCTTTCCCCAAGCTGTTCAAAAGCCTTCATAAGCAAGGTCCTGGTAGCATGGGTAGGAGACAGGTGGGGCATGTTCTGAACTACATTTTAACATATTATTTAAAATGTGGCCGCAGTGCAGTATATTTGCATGCCTGTCTTTGGGCTCTGTTTCTCAAACAATGAGAGTTGTCATGAAATTTGCAGCTGGTGAGCTGGCCCCAAGCCTGGGCAGTTCGGGCTCCGGCACACCCTGGAGCAGCCAGCAAGGCTGCTGGGGTCACGAACGTGCGGTGCCTGCAGGGTGGGGGGACAAACCTGGGGTCCTCTCCTGTCTCTGCAGCTGGCACGTCAAATCAAATTGACGTGGAATTCTGAGGTCTATAACCATTCGCTGAAACATTCCTAGAGAATAAAAGCAGGCATCTTGGAGGTGGGCTCTGTCTGGCTTCCAGGGACCCAGAAGGAGCCCCAGGAGAACAAGGTGGTTGTCTTTTTCTTTTGGTTAAATGGATCCTTTTCTCCCATGAAGCTTTCAAACCTCCAGGTCTCTCTTGACCTACAACAGGCAACTTGGGTGTGCATCCCACCAGCATGCAGGGTCTTGCCTTGACTCGACCTTGCTCATGCAGGCCTGGTGTTCTGACAGCCAGCAGCCTCCCCGGGGCCGAAGAGCCAACAGGGCTGTCACCTGTTTCCCTGACCCTGGAGGGTGAGCCGAGGTGCTGGGGGCCTGTCCGCCAGCCACAGGCCTGTGCTGACATGCTGGTGGGTGCTGAGGTGGGGATGTGCGTGTCACTGTTCAGATAGGGAGAGGCGTCTACAGTTGGTCGAAATTATTTGTGGATTCTGTATTTGCAAATTTGCCTACCTGCTAAAATTTGTGACCTCAAAATCTGTATTCACAGCCCTTTCATGGTCATTTGCAAACACGCACAGAGTAGTAAAAAATTCGATTCGCCCTATGTGAATGTTCCCAGCTGAGGTCAAATAAGGCCACTTTCTGCCTTCTTGTTTCGGCTCTCATACTATAAACAATTGTCCTTTTTGTGGTCTGTTTAATGCTGCACTTTTGTGCTTTTTGTGGCAATTTTGTTGTTTGAGATGGCTCTCAAGTGTAGTGCCAAAGTGCTGTTTTGTGTTCCTAAGTGCGGGACGGCTGTAGTGTGCCTTTTGGAGAAAAATGCACTTCGAATAAGCGTCTTTCAGTTGTAGAGGTGTTGACTTGCGAGCTCAGCACATACTAGACAAGGCGTCTTTGAGCAGAAACCTATACGACAAGGTTCTCTAGTGATCTGAGGATGAAAGGGCTGTGACCAGAGGCTCATAGGAACTTGACTCTAGATTCCCCTAGGAGCGTCCACTAATTCGATGTTCGCTGCAACTGTCTAGAGCACGGCTACTGCAATGAATGTCGATCGGCTCCGCGAAGGGCTTTGAGAATTTTGCATGTGGTGGGTACCACATTTGGAACATCCGGCTGAAGTTGTATGGCAAACTTCTGGGACACAGATGATACCCTCACACGGAGGTCTGTGCTGGGGTGGGGTTAGGAATGAGAGGCGGGGTGGGGGGGGTCCCTGTGAACCAGGGCACCAGGACAATGCGGCTGCCTCGTCTCGCAGTACATGACTTCCTGAAGGGGACAGTAGTGTTCAGGGTGCTGTGTAGTCCAGGTGAGGACAGAGGCCCAGGGAACGCCCTGATGCAGCCTTCCCGCTTGGTCCTGGTACTACGTGGGTTGCGTGGATCTCAGCTGTGAGACGAGCTGCATCTCCAACCAGAGACACAGAGGAAGGACAGTGGATGGGACACTGGCATGGGGAACTGAGATGGATGGACAGAAGGTGGGGGTTTCATTCTCTCTGGCTCTCACTCCCTAGAAAAGCAGTGGGCATGGATATCCAGCATGTTGGCTCTCATCTGAACTTGACGGCAACCTTCTGAGTTACCATCCTCTCCGTTCTGCGATAAGAAGCAGGCACAGGGAGGTTGCCTGAATTGTCAGAAGACACACAGCTCGTGAGGGCTAGAATTTAGGTGCAATCCTAGGTTAACTGAGCTACGACTCATGGAATTTGGTGGCTGATTGGAAAATCCGATGAAACAGCAGCAAGATTGGGGAGTGAAGGGGGGATTTTGTCTGGAGGTCCACAGTAATGGTTGCTTTGAGGAGAATGAAGCTGAGTGAGTGACTGCAGGGGACAGGGGGTAAGCCGAGGCCGTGGTTCTCAGCCTAGGACAGTTTTGCCCCTTCAAGGACACTGTGAGTGTCTGGATCCCTTTTTGGTTGTTGGTTGTCATATGGGGTTGGGGGCAGAGGGAGTGCTACCAGCCTCTAATGGGCAGAGGCCAGGGATGCTGGTAAAGCATCTTACGGTGCAAAGCACAGTCCTCACAGCAGAGAATTATGTGTCCCAAGATGTCAGCAGTGCCAAGGCCAAGAACACCTGAATGAAATGAAAGCAGCCTCTGGCAGGATATCGTGGCTCAGACCCCAGAGGGGATTGGAGACAGGCCGAAGGGAGAGCCTGCTGTTGTGACAGCAGAGGATCAAGGGTTTATTTTGGTTTTCAGTTAACATTTCCTCTGTTGCAAAATTGCTACCATCCAGAAAGTTCAGTGAAAGTATTTCCTTCTGACCTGTTATCATTCCAGGCTCAATTCACTTCTTTTTTTGGTACCTTTTCTATCTTAAATAAGACATACTCTGTCTGTGAGCCGTGTCTCCGCATGGCAGCAGGCCCAGAGAGGTGACAAGACAGGCAGGAGAGAGAGTGTCCCTGGACCAGAAAGGCCAGGCTGGGGGCCCAGTGCCATCCGTGAAATGACCACAGGTATGGGACACATCTTGGGGCTCAGGGGTGCTGTGAGGTCTCCACTGGGGGGGTCTGAGATAAGGGGAAGGGCAGGGGGCAGCAAAGCCCAAAACACCAGGCCCCTCCTGAGGGGCTCAGGCTGACCTAAAGGGTCACCATTGGCTTTTTAGTTCCCTGACTCTTCTTAGCCTTTACAGTGTGTCCTCGGGGACCTTGCAGCGTTTTCAGAGACAGACCCATGAATAAAAATGAGCCATGCAAATTCCCGTATGGACAGCATTTCCCAAGTGCTGGGGCAGGTGGGGGGCGGCGCACAGAGGAAGGGACAGGTGCCTTAGCCTGCAGAAGCCAAAGGAGGGCACACATCCCTGTTGGGACCAGAAGGTCGAGAAAGGAGTCCAGGCAGAGGGAAGAAAGTGCTGGAAGGTGGGAGTGTTGTGGGCCCTCAGCCTTGGTCAAGGGCGACGGGGAAGGCCGCAGGGAGTTCACAAGGCAGCAGAAAATTGGGTGCTTTCTCCAGAATGATCTCTGAGGTTTCCAGGGAGACTCTCTGCAAGAGATGGAGTGTCCCCACAGGAAGTAGAGCCGTTTGGGGTCCCTCGGAGCAGGGAATTGGTGACCTCTCCCCAAAAGGTCCATTTTGCATCTTCGTAGAGAAGAGAATTCCTTCCTCAAGAAGCAAACCTGGCTGAGCACTAGACACCCTTTACAGAGCGGGGGAGCCGGAGAACCTGGGTGCTGACCCAGCCTCTCTGCGTCCTCACTGTGCAATTAGGGGAAATTCGCTTAATTTCTCTGAGCCGTAGGTTCCGGTCTGTAAAAGGAGTGTAATGAGTGCACCCACACCGCTGGATTTTTATGAGCTGAAAAGATCTAGTGTGATTCGCTGGGGTGAGTCCCTCTTTATCCTCTTACGAGAGGCAGTGGAGGAAGCTCCGAGACGGCGTCGAGTTTCAGGCCCCAGCCTGAGAGCCAGGGGTCCCGAGGCTGCCATTGGCCGTCACCTGTGCGTTTTTAAAAAAATTGAACCTGAGCGCTCTTGCACTGGGGCTGGCAGGGTCCACTGTCCATTCTGCACCCCAGCCCTTGTCCCAAACCTGTCCTGCTTTGCACACGTTGTGTCCTCTGCTCGAGGCAACGTGGACAGAAGGGCAGGGGGTGCAGGAAGTTGTGGTGAGCAGAGAGAAGGTGGAGGAGAGACTGTTGGCAGGACTCGCTATACACCGAGCTGGTTGTGACGCCCACATGCGCGGGTGGGAGCCCTGTTCATACAGCAGTGAAGATTCTCAGTGCTGGATTCTGTCCAGGAGCTCATCGATGATCGGTTTCCATGGCAGCACGTTCTCAGGCTAGGAGGGTACCCTGCAGGCCTGTGACTCCAGCTGGAAGCTTCGGGCTTGTCCAGGTCCAGCCCCATTCTTGACGTCGCTCCTGAGGTGTTGGCACACCCTCGCTCCTTCTCCGTCTTGCTCATCATCCCCGCCGCCCCCCCCCCCAAGCCACTGGCACTCCAGGCAGGAGATGCAGCCTGGCCCTCCCTCCCCCACCCCTCATGTCAGCTTTAAGAGCAGAGCTAGTGGCCGAGCAAGGAGGGACCGCTGGCTCTGGAGGCAGAAGCCAAGGCTTGAAGTGTGACCTTGGACAAGTCACCGAGCCTTGCAGCCCGATTCCTGTCTGTGACACCGGAGTACTTCTAAAGCTCACAGCCCCTCGTGTAATTGTTGGGAAACCAGGGAAAGGCCATATGTCCAGAGGGGACTTTTAAAAAAAAAAAATATTGGTACTCTGCAAATAACAGTTCAGAATAATGAAATTAACATGTTGTATTATTCCTCGAGTTACGGCCGTGCCGTCAGCAGCCTGGGCCAGCAAGCAGGCGTGGGGGTGCTGACCCGACAGCACAGCTGCGGCCGTAGATACTAGATGCTTCCAGGATGGACTGTTGTCCCTTGCGCTTGTCCTATTCTTCCTTCTCCTTGGAATAGCCTCAGCTCGAGCTTCTTTACCAGATAATTCCTGTGTATCCTCTCGAGCGAGGTCCGGCGTGCAGTTCTCCTGGAGGAGGGTTCTGACCCTGTGGTCTGGGACAGGACCTCTCTCGCACGGACCCCCAGGGGGACTGTGGGCTGTGGGAGCAGGGGGAGGGGATATGGGAAATGGGTGGTTGCAGAGGCTCTGTGGGGTAGCACTGCTTCGTAGAACTTTCTGTCCTGTGGGCGTGGTCCTCCAATTAAGAAGTTTGAGGAGCTCTTTAAACCTTTCGTCCTACTCTAGACAGTGTGACCATGGATGATTATAACAGGGAATCCAAGGGAGCATTTGCAGAAACACCCATATGTTTACTTTCTACTCCAGTTTTATAGGGTCCCCTTTCTGTGTGTTCTGGCTGTCCCTTACAAGCAGTGACCTTTCTCTCGATCCACAGGTAATACAATTTTGGATTGATGGGATTGCAAACACGTGGATTTTGAGGTGTATCTGGTCACATAACATGGCAGAGGTTGGACTCTAGAACCTTTAATGGAGTAAGTGTCAGGTGAATTTGTTTTGCTCTTTGTTGTGCAGGGAAGAATGATAAGGTGAAGAGAATTACGTGAGTATGAGGTTTATTGTTTACATTTAATAGTGGCAGACTTGTGACTATAATTATTAGGATTGGCTGTTGTCGTTGTCATGACAATTGCTCTGGGTCTGAATCTCTGTTCCGTTGGCCATGAGGCTTGGCAGATTGCCCTGTTTTTATGGGTGTCTGTGTCCTTACCTGCCGGTTGCGCGTAGTGACCATCTGATAGCATTCTGGAAAATAGGTAAAAATGAGATGACACATGTACTGATTAGAATCTGTTGATTTCCCATTGGTAGAGTTTGCTGTTGCTTACTTTTTAGTTATTCATTTATGGTTTTCTTAAATGATGATTCTGTGTCTTTTTTTTTTTTTTTTAACGATTTTATTTATTCATTCGACAAAGAGACAGCGAGAGAGGGAACACGAGCACGGGGAGTGGGAGAGGAAGAAGCAGGCTCCCAGCGGAGGACCCTGACGTGGGGCTCGATCCCGGAACACCGGGATCATGCCCTGAGCCGAAGGCAGACGCTCAACGACTGAGCCCCCCAGGCACCCCCCCCTTTTTTTTTAAACTCTATTGATCAAAGAAATGTTAAACCCGCCCATGTGATGATGACCTCTCCAATTGCTCCTTGTTTTAATTTTCAGACTCTTTCTTCACACAGTGAATCTTCTATAAAAGAACCCTGTTTGCGCCTGTTAATTTTTTCCTTTTGTTTTTTTTTAAAGCTGGACTGACTGAGGTATTACTTAAACACAAAAAAATTTACCCTTTCGGGGCGCCTGGGTCGCACAGCGGTTAAGCGTCTGCCTTCGGCTCAGGGTGTGATCCCGGCGTTATGGTATCGAGCCCCATATCAGGCTCCTCTGCTATGAGCCTGCTTCTTCCTCTCCCACTCCCCCTGCTTGTGTTCCCTCTCTCGCTGGCTGTCTCTATCTCTGTCGAATAAATAAATAAAATCTTTAAAAAAAAAGTTTACCCTTTCAAGTGTACAGTTTGATGAGTTCTGACAAATGTGAACAGTTGTATAAGCACCTCCTTAATGAAGATCTAGAAGTTCCCGGGGGCGCCCCAGAGG
Source organism: Ursus maritimus (assembly GCF_017311325.1). Taxonomy (NCBI): domain Eukaryota; kingdom Metazoa; phylum Chordata; class Mammalia; order Carnivora; family Ursidae; genus Ursus; species Ursus maritimus. The sequence goes on along the minus strand of NW_024425230.1, from coordinate 16,234,907 downwards.
CTCAGTCGGTTAAGATGTCTGACTCTTGGTTTTGGCTCAGATCATGATCTCAGGATCGTGAGATGGAGCCCTGCGTCTGGGTCTGTGCGGAGCGTGGAGCCTGCTTAAGATTCTGTCTCTCCCTCTGCACCCCTCCCATTCACTCATGTATGTGCGTGCTCTCTCTCTTTCTCTCTCTCTCTCTCAAAACAAACAAAAAAACCAACAAAAACAACAACGATATAGAAGTTTCATCACTTTTAAGAGTTTTTTTTTTTTGTACCTTTTCTCCATCCCCTCTTTCTTCTCCCGAAGTCCCTGGTGGCCACTGGCCTGATTTCTGTTCCTGTAGACATAGCTTTCTAGAATGTCATGTGAATGGAATCCTACATCAGGAGGCCTTTTGTGCCTGACTTCTTCCATTCAGCGTAATGCCTCTGAGGTTCAGCTATGTGAGCACATCTTGCCATAGCCTGTTCCTCTCTGTCGCCGAATAGCGTTCCGTTGTGTGAACATACCACAGCTTGCTCATTTGCTGGTGGAGGGACTTTGGGTTGTTTCCACTTTTTGACGATTGTGAATAATGTTGCCGTGAACACTTGCCCACAGGTCTCTGTAATTTCATTTCTCCCAGGGAAATACCCATGTGTGGGATTGCTTCATTGTATACTACCAGGCGATGCTCTTTTAATGTGACTTTTACTTTGTCTCGGTGTTAATATTGTTCTCCTTTGTTCCTGAAATTTCTCCGTCCTTCTTTTTTTTTATTCTTACATTGCCTAGTTCTTATATTCTGTGTGCTTTGTCAATCGGCATATAATTGGGTTGTGGCTTATGTATTTTTTAAACTCATTCTGGATTTTTTGGACTTTAGTGTAATTCTAATTTAGTGTAATTCTTTTGTCCTTTTATTTGGAGTTTTAGTATAATTCTTTCGTCCTTTTATATGGAATTTTAGTATAATTCTTTTGTCCTTTTATATGGAATTTTATGTTTGTGTGTACTTGCTGTTCATGTTTTTGCTTTCCCTCTATTAACTGTGCATGATTAAGAAGATAGCTTGTTTTAAGCCCTAATAATGCTTCCATCAGGTTGCAAGCTTATATTTCTTTAATCACCAAACACAAGAATAGAAAAGGGTGCGAGAGCTTTCTTTCCTTTGACAAAATAAAAAAATTCATTGCTCTTCTCTTTTTCAACCTGCCACCTGCCAATTTCCAATTATTAATATAATCTAAGGTTATAGAATCTCTCTAAGGTGATCATTGCAAAGTTATTTTTACCATCAAATACTGCTGTAAGCCTGACTTTTGGCCTTTCTATTCCATTTTGAAACCACAACCTTAATGGCCAGTTAGACTTTGCTATTTAGATTCAGGTGATGTCATTGCTCCTTGCCGCACGTTGTGTACCGGGACTCTCCTGGCCCCGAGTTCTTGAATTTCAGCGACTTAGCTGGAATAGGTCTTTGAAAACTTTTCTCAGTAAAGGCGTGTGAGGGATAGATTATCTGAGTTCTTCAGCATCTGAAAAGGTTTTCTGGTTCTGTTCTTTTTTTTTTTTTTTTTTTTTTTTTTTTTTTTTTTTTAATACCTCCGTAATCAATTGTCCAGGTTAAAAAAACCCAGACAAACCTCACAGTCATTTTCTCCTTCAGTGGTACAGCTGTTGTCTTCTGGTGGAGGGTTGGGCAGGGGGGGGGATGGGAGGGAATAGCCTAAGGTCAGCCCACTGCTTCTCCAAGCTCCCTCTGTCCTCGTGGTCCAGGGGGAGAAGCGAACAGCTGTCCAACTATGTCCTATCTTTCATGTTGTTAGTGGCACACTTAGAGGGGGCGTCTCCTGGAAGTTCTAGACAAAACCAGTTCGCGCAATACATTTTGGTTCATTACTTGTTAGGGAGGATGGAAAAAGCTATTGAGAATGTACCCCAGGAACGTGCAATCCTAAGATAACTCAGTAAAGAAGGGTCAGAGCCTTTTAAGGGCTGAAGTTAAAAATTTATTCTCTAAATACTCCTTCCCAGGAGTATTTAGGGTCCTCGGCTGTCTTGTCCACTGTGGTCTTCCCAAACCTTGATGGGGCCAGGCCACAGGGTAGGCAGTCAGTCAACATTGAGCACTGACTCAGATATTGAATATAGAAATATTGATAACTGACTCAGATATTACACCGGATAATTTTCTAAACTAATGCTGCTTTGTGCTTCTTGTTGGTTTTCTCCTGTCACCCACTTTTGGGGAGTTTTTCAGATTTTTTTGTTTTGTAAAGATTTTATTCATCTATTTGACAGCACAAGCAGGAAGAGCAGCAGACTCCCCGCTGAGCAGGGAGCCCGATGTGGGGTGCAATCCCAGGACCCCGGGATCATGAGCTCAGCTGAAGACAGACGCTCAACCATCTGAGCCACGGCTCAGGCACCCCATGTTTTTCAGATTTCTGAGACCTGTCAGATCTAGGAAGCCTGTCTTCTGGAGGCCATTGGTCAAATTAATCTACAGATCAATTACCTGAGGGGTTTTCTCGCCCGAAGGGGTAGCCCCACTTCTGCAACCCCCTGTATCCCGTGGCTGTTTATAAAGATGGATGATTTCTGATTTAGATATTTCCAATCTTTTAATTCTTTCTTTCCTCTGTGGACTAAGCTCCCTCTTCCTTCAGTGAGAATGGCATGGTTCATAGGTTTCTGGCATCCAAGGAGGAAGATTTTTGCAACTATGTGGCCTTTGGAAAGAAAGCCAGTGATCTCCTGAGTCCTTGATTACCCAGACCACCAGCTCGCCTACGCCTTCCTTGGTCCACACACCAAAGAGGAGTGAAGGATTCTGATGTGGATTTGTCTTAGAATTTGTCCTGCATTCAGGGCTCTGAGGACAGAAATGTGCACTCCCTTTCTTCCCTGCTCAAAGGGGGAAGTATTTTTCTTTCTGTTCCCACTGTAAAAATTATATGTGCCTTAGAATTTTCCCACTGGAGTCGATTTAATAATTACCCAAGGGCTTGCCTTTTGACAATTTATGCTAATGATTCTGGGTTCACAGAACAAAATAAACTCTCAGAAGTCATGAATGAATTCATATGCGAAAGCTGCTCTTAGGAACCGGAGTCTCCCCTGAGATTTTCAACTTCCCACGTATCATCATTGATATCTGGTTCAGGGGTTAACCGATTGTGGCCCTTGGCCAAATGCTGTTTCTGTCCACAAAGGCTAAAATTTTGACTGGCCTTCACAGGAAAACTTTGCTGACCTCTGATCTAGTTTGACACTTAGAAAAGCCACCTGTACCCCATCTTGCACCCCGGTCTGTACCCCATCATGGTCCTTGATACCAAAGTCAGTTTGCCCTTCTCACTGCTGCTACCTGGAATCTGATGGCCACTCTTGACTTCAGACCTGCTGTTTAACGTCCTGGACATACAGCTGCCTTGTCTGCAAAAAGGGGGTTATTACAGTTTTTAGTATTACATGTTAACCAAGAGAGTTTCCTTCCTTCTTTCCTACCTCTTCCCCCAAAGAATCTGACCATTTATCTATGGGGGAAAAAAAAAATTAAATGGCACTACCGTGTAGAAGTAAATTTGCCCTTAGTCAGCCTGGGTTTAAATCACTGCTCTGCCACTTACTTAGCTGTGTGACCTTGAGCGAGATCCTTAAGCTCATTAAACCTGCTGTAAAAATAGTGATCAAAATACTATCTGTCTCTTAGCGGTATCATGAGTGTTCGGTGAGAAGTGCATGGCTGGTGCTTAGCATCAAGCCTCGCGCCTGGTATCTACTCATTAAGGGGTTGTGTCGATTACCTTGATGATCCTGGTGGTGGTTTCATTACTGAGGGTACAAACTGTTGGCCAAGATCATGGCATTCATCAGCTCTGCCCACATTTGTCAGCCAAACCCCTGCCACTGTGCTCGACGTTCGCCAGCAAAGAAAACCTGTGTCCTCTTGGAGGAGGTGTCAGGGTTTGGCCTCCACGTGTGGTCCCTAAAGTCCTTCCTAAAGGCAAGGGCAGCCGAGAGGCTGGATTTGTCCATTTCTTGCCTGCTGTCCTTGCAACCCCTCGCCGCGTTCGGAGCCAGCCCTCTCGGCCTTAATTGTACACGTGGTTCTGGTTCCCTTTACATTTCTTGGGAGCTGGCTGGGGCCGGAGGGATACTCTGCTCACATACAGCTGCCCAGAGATGTTCATTCATTCCCTTATGTATTGATTCATTCCCTCACTCCACCTGTATTGGACTGTTCTGCGTGCAGAGCTAGTAAGGAAGATGGATACTTAGCCCTGCCTTAAAGGGCCCATCATCTTGGGTCCCAGTTTTGAGGCTGTATTGGAGAGGCAAGAATGGGGGTGCCCGGAAGCCAACGTTTTAAAGTAATCCAAGCAAAAGATGCTGAGTGGGTTCACAAGCGGTTGAAGGGGAGCGGAGGGGCTACTAGGCTGGGTGAGGAGGAAGCTTTAGTTAGTAGGGAGTTTGCAAGCTCTTTCCTGTCTTGAGTGGGTGCTTTTTAAACAGGACTCCTTGACTGTAATTCCTTTCACTCGGGGATCATCCCGCAGGAGGCTAACCCTGCCTCCCTTTGTGCTGTGCTTCCTTGCGTCCTGAGGTGCTGGTTGAACAGAGAGCAGGCCGGGTACGCGGGGACACTTTTCTCCTGGTACTCCCACGATCCTCGGATGCACACGTCACCCCAAGAACAACTGTGTTTCTGGTTTGGCACATGCCGAAAAAAGGCAGCAGGCTGACTTTCCCCAGATTCTGGAAAGACCGCGCCTGGTGACTCTAGAGAAAGAGGACCCCCCCCCCTCCGCCCAGCTTTCTGGTCCAGGTGACCATAACTCAGGCAGAACCCAGTTTCTGACATGACCCTTTATGGAACAGTGGGTCCCACTGGGATAGAAGTGCCTGGCAGCTGTGCCTTTCTTTGCAAACCCTGGCCTGGGAGGGCCAAAAATAGACGGTCCCGGGACTAGTATGTGTCCAGGCACTATGCTGTTGAGTGGATTGCCTCCCACTAGGGAGAGTCCGCCAGCATTCTTAAGAGTGACAGGCAGCCCTGGAGGGTAGAGGCCGGGGCAGTGGCTGGGTGGGGGTGGGATAGTTTGGATGCCATGGTTCCTGTCCCACCCACTAGAGCCTCCTTCCTCTCCTCTGTTTGCCTGCTATCTCTCCCTGCTGTCCGTACTCACGCTCACCTACTTCCAAACACACCGCTGCTCGGTGGGTCCCTCCCTTTCTAGCTCCCTCCGTCCTTTGTGGGTAAAGATGTTAGAGCAGATCGCACTCTGCTGCCGAGTATGGACGTCAGGGTAAATGCTGAGTTCCTGCCCCAGATTCCAAGCTGCTTTCAGGACTCCTGTCCCCTGCCCAGCACCCTGCACGTTCCCTGCCTGAGATGGTGCTCACCGATCCTTCCAGCAGCTGCCTCTTGTGGAGCGCGATTTCGTGTGCGTGCCAGGCGCCGAGCTGCGCGCGCTCTGTGCGTTCCTCTGTACCCTCCCATGCCATTTGTTCAAATTCACGCACGGCAGCGCCAGCACGGGGCGATCCCACTGCTGCAAAGCCTTGGCACGCCAGGCGTGGACCCTGTTTCAGCTGGCAAGCCAGACTTCTCTGACTGCAGGCAGCTGCTGGAGGAGTTCCTGCCAAATTTGTGGCAGGAACAGTTGATGGTTGCAAGAGAAGGACCACCTCCAGGTCCGCCAACCACTCATTCCTTTAGACGGGAGATGTGGAGAGTAGCCTCGTTGGCATCGTTGGATCACTCAAGCATCAGAGCAATGCCCGTGGGTGTGAGGAAACTCAGCCCACACCAAGTGCCGATTCAAGGAACTCTGCAGTTGAGCCTGGGCTTTGAGGAGGGCCCATCTGAGAAACACTTGTAGATAAGACAGTTCCACATTTTCTTTAAGAGCCCCGCGAAAGTGTTCTCTAAGCATTCGTGAGATTAATCCCACGTAGAGCAATGATTTTCAAACCGATTTTTTTAAGCCAGGGAATTCTTTGTTAAATAAAATCTTGGGCAGATGTCCAAAATGAAAAACAACAAAACAGCTGTTCTTGGTGAAGGGGGTGGTAGGGCTTCAAGTTCTGTGCACACTGTACCTGGTTTCCTCTCTACGGAGTGTTTGTGAAAGCGGCATTTAGTAAGGAAGGCCAGCGTCCTGGAGCCAGAAATGGTTTGCGGTGTGTGAAGCACAAGGGAAGCGTGGCAGGTGGACGTGTGTGGTGCCCCAGCCCCACCGGAGGCGTCTGACGGGTGCCCGTGTATGGGGCGCTGCCAAGACTTGCCCCAAATGGCACGGCTAGATCTTGAAAGCATCCCGGTAGGTTTCCCAAGCCCAAGCTCTCTGTACGACACCTGCCAAGGAGAATAGGACTCCCTCCAGGTGTGGCTTACCTGTGTCAGCCCCACCCCAAGACTCCCAGGAGTTGGAGGATTCTGTCCCTTTGCAGAGTGGCATTTCCTGCGTGGGTGTATCAGAGCAGAAGCAAGAGACAGTCCTCATCCAAAGTGGAGTGTCCCCTCCATGTATCCCCTGACTGCCTTCCACGGCGGGGATGGGGGGGTTGTCAGAAGCAGCAGTCACATCCAACAAGCTATGCTGCACGAGAGGCACTTGGCTTTTTGCTCTAGTGATCGATAACTGAGCACGCACCCTGGGCCAGCCGTGGTCCCGCGTGCCCTGCAATCCGTTTCATTTTTGCAACATCCCTATTTTATGAAGGTAGTCTTGCTTAAGAATTTTAGTAACAAGGCCCAGTGCATTTCTCTGACATTTTTTTCTGGAAGCATGGCCCTGAGAATCATGGGATGGGGGCTGTTTATTTCTAGAGACTTCTTCCGTGGCTGCCTTGGCGAAGGGAGCTGGGTCTATACCCTTCATCCTCATCCTTTGTCTGGCCTAATGGGAGAGCTACCCCAGCTGAGCCAGCAAAGAAAGTTTCTTTCCAATTCCAACTTAATCTGTAATTGACTCCCCTGAATGCATCGAGAGCTGAAACCCATCAGAAGGGAGCATGAGGCGGAATTTCCCCCGAGTGCTCAGCACACTTTTCAAAGTAAATTACTTATTTCCTTCTCGAGGCAGTAAAAGCACATTTGTTTGGTTGTGGCATGGGGAGGCCGCGGGGACTGTAACTTTGTGAAAATCGCGGTTTAATATTTGACAAAAAGCGATAAAATAGCGGTGATGGACAGGAGAGTGGGATCAACATGCTATTTGCCCTGGTGGCCAGAGCGCGTGCAAGGAGGCTGGAATTCGTGAGCGCGTGTACAGAGCTCTCCGATTCTGCAAGTCCTGTTACAAGATACTCACCCGGTCGTACATTCCTGCATCTTAACACCGCTCTAATTCGGGGCTGGATGCTCCCATGTGTTGTACATGGGCTCCATCTGTGGTTGCTAAGACGGTTGCTAAGACAGAAGAGAGACCTGGGCAGGGTGGGCGGGGCTCCTGGTCACGTGGTCTCCCAGTTCAGCGGTGACCCCTCTGACCCTCTCCCAGCCAAACAGGCTCTGTTTATCCAGACAAGGGGGCTGCAGGGTCAGATCCACACTCGGCTGTTCCCCCTGAAAAGAGGGGTTTGCACCTTCATTTTTACTTGCTTGCCTGGTCGAACCACGAGCTGCGTGACTATCCAATTTGTTGACTTTTCTCAAGGGGCAGGGGTGGGAACTCCGTGCTGAGGCATAAATCCTTTTTCCAGACTATTTCTGAAGCTTCAAAGGGAGATAAAATTGACTTTTGATAACCTCCCTCTTCAGCTGTGTTTTCACAAGTAAAGAAAAAATAAGTTTTTAGAGCGGATTTCCTGCACGATTCAACTCTCCTCTTTTATTAGATTTCCAAAATAATTTTTAAAACCCCGGAATTTCCAGAGTGTAGATAGCTCTGTGCCTTCTCCCTGAGCGGTAAGATGGTATATTTTATGCTCATGCGTCTAGATAAGGGTTTCCAAACGTGAAAGGTTGCTTAAGCCCCATCAGTGAAAGTTTCCATAAATAGCAATAATACTTTATGTATATAAATTATATAGTTGTGTTCCTTTCAATATAGAATGTAAATTATAGAGCAAGAAAAAATCTACATAAAGAGAAAACATAAACAATACTTTAAAATGCCATCTGGCTAACCTGATGTTTTCATACTATCTCATGACAAAAAGGTACATAGAGTCATGTTTATTGCTAATGATTTTGAGCATAAATGTGTACTTTGAATTATTTTCTCCATAATTTCATAGCTTCTTGCTGAATTTTTGCCACTGTTTTTTAACCATGTGATATGGCTGATGAAAGCTTTTACCAGGGAAAGAAGAGGCCTTGCCTTTTTTTTTTCTTGTAGTTATTTTATTTACTTGTGTTTGTATTATTGGTGTTATCTTCAACCTATTATGCCTTCTTTGCAGAAATCTTTTTTTTTTTTTTTTTTTTAAAGATTTTATGTAAGTAAGCTCTACACCCAGTGTGGCGCTTGAACCTACCACCCTGAGATCAAGAGTGAGCTCCATTGACTGAGCCAACTAGGAGCCTCAGGAATCATTTTTTTTAAGGGAACTGTTTTTTCTTAGTTGCAGTATATCATACATAGAGAAAAGCACTCGAGTTAGAAGTATACAGCTTGATGAATTTTCACAAAATGGACACACCCACATGAACACCACCTAGTTCAGGAACTGGAGCATTCCGGAAGTTTCCATCATGGCTCCCCTCGTCTCTTGCCATTTCTTTCCCAAAGTAACCACTCCCCTGATGTCTGTTACTTTGTATCACTTCCTCCTGTCTTTGAACTTGATATGAATGGAATGATACGCACGCCCTCTGTGGTGTCTGCCTTCTGTTTCTGCCCATTCTGTATGTTGAGTTCACCAGTGTTGGGTGTGGTGTGGTTCTTTCATTGTCCGGCAGTAGAGCCCCGTGTGGTGTGACTGTGCCTCCATTTTGTTTTCCCCTCCACTGCTGCTGGGCATTTACTCAGGGCCCCGGGTGGGGCTGTTGTGAACGGCGCCTCTGTGAGTGTGATGCGCGCCTGGGTTTCGGTGAAGGTGGGTACATGCTTCTGTTGGATGCATCTCCAGGAGGGGGGTTTCTGGATCATCATGTGCCCAAAGGTTTTCCAGAATGGTTGTACCAGTGCACGTTTCCAACTGAGCAGGGGCTGAGGAGCGTTTCTGCCGCTTCACAATTGCTTGGTATTCTTGCATATTTAACTTCGGCTGTTCTGGTGGGTGCTGTCAACACAAGGGGTCCCCCAGACCCTGTGTGTTAGCGTGGAGCACTCCACTCTGTTGCTCCTCAGAAGTTTGAGGGGTCCAGAGGCCTTGCCCCCTCAAGTTTCATGTGTCAGAGGCCACAGGGCCACTTCCAGGGTCTGCTTGTCCTGCAAAGAGTGGCTCTGAGGGGTGGCCAAGGGGCAGTTCTTGGCAGAAATGGGGTGGAAGGAGCAATGAGTGCATGAAGTTTGCACCTGGGGGCTCCTGGGTCTCTCTGTCCACAGAAGAGGCCTCTGAGAAGGAGGATGGGGCCCAGGATGGGAGGAGAGAGGCACTGGGATCAGGGGCCAGCTCTCTTTAGTCACCAGCGTCTGGTGCCAAAGAGGCTGAGAATTCCAAATTTGGCCCTGGTCTTCCAAGTTCAGGTTCCTCTGAGGAGTGTGGAAAAAGTGAAGTCAGTGGAGGTGGGTGTCAGAGCGACAGAGGGCAGAGTGTGTGTGGCGTGTGTTGGTGAGATGGGGGCCTCTTGGCCACTGTGCCCCATCTTCCCCAGGTGTCCCAGTGGGGGGCTGGGGAGGGTGACGGTGGGCACGCAGCAGCCAAGCCGTGGCCAGGAGACGAGGTGCCTCTCTGCGTCCCACAGTGAAGAGGAGAAGGAAGTGGGGGTTTATCCTCTGGATTTCCAGAGCAGTTGAAGTAGGAAGCTGAGGGAGCAGCCTTGGGCACTTGGCAGTGGGGTCGGTGGGGTCCTTTCCCTTCCTCCCGTGCCTGCTATGGCCACCACCGCTGCATCTTCCTAGAGAAGCCTGGGCCCAGAGAACTAGAATGTGGGCGTCAAGTGTAAGTGAAATTGTCTAGTGGCCGCATTAAAAGGACTGCACCTAAAGAAGTGAGATTAATTTTAGTGTATTTTAACCCCATGTAGCCAAAATATCATTTTAGTGAGTAATCAACATAAAAACAATTGACAAGATATTTACATTCTTCTTACATTTACATTTCGTAAGTTTCAAACTCGGGTGTGTGTATGCACGTGTAAAGTCTGTCGGGTCGGACCAGCCGCCACGTGGGCTCCCTTGCTGGACCCTGCAGCCCTTTGGTGGGAAATGAGATTGACTCTTGTTTGTACTACCCTTGGTTATTTGCTACGAACTGTTGCTTTTACGTTGTTTTAATTTTGTTGTTAGGAAGACATATTTGTAAAATTAGGAGGCTGGGACATATTTTTTGAACAGTTTTAGCTTGAATTTCAACATTTAACATTTAGGCATATGGTACGCGTGTCTCCATCTGTAGTTACACCCGTAGATGCCTGGAACAGTTAACATGAAGAGCGGTCGGCTGGGGCGATGAGACACTGTCCAGCTCGGAATGCCCATGCCTGCACACAGGCAGAAACCATTTCTTACTCATCTTTGGGGCCTCACAGCACCTGCTTCTTTGCTTTTTGCACATAGATGGGTGTTGTGTGAAGGAAGAGAATAGATGAGCCTTGTTCTTTCCGTGTTCCTGGAGCCTGGGGCATAGTAGGTGCTAATGTTGGTTTTTTTTTTTTTTTTTTTTTAAAGATTTTATTTATTTGACAGAGAGAGAGACAGCCAGCGAGAGAGGGAACACAAGCAGGGGGAGTGGGAGAGGAAGAAGCAGGCTCCCAGCGGAGGAGCCTGATGTGGGGCTCGATCCCAGGACTCTGGGATCACGCCCTGAGCCGAAGGCAGACGCCCAACAACTGAGCCACCCAGGCGCCCCAGTAGGTGCTAATGTTTTAACTCATTCATTCAACAGGTGTATTTATTGAGTACCGATATGTGTTGGGTACCAGGTGCTTTTCTAGGCTCTGGGAATACAGCAGTGAACAAGACAGAGTTCTTGCTCTCTTGGAATTTGTGTCATTGATGGGAAGCTTACTTGTTAGTAATAATAATAAAAAATAATACCACGTATGGTCCACATCATTCAAATGACAATCTGACATGTGACTTACTCTCAAGCACTGAAAGAAAATAGTAGTTATCCTGAGTCTTAGATGCTATAATTAGTCGGCAGGCGTAATAGATATTGAAAGCACCTCTTGGAGGTATTCTGCTGGTCATATTTGGGGGATGTGGAATTTGGTGGGAAGGGATTAAGGGGATCTATTTAAGACACTTGTTGCAAATTGAGTTTGGCTCAAAAGCCCCCCGCTGAGCTACTGTCTGACCTGACCAACAATTGCTTATTTACAGATTTGGGTTTTTCTGGGGACTGATGGGAAGGAGATGCAAATTGAAAAGCTGGCATGGATTGGAAGTCTGGCATCAACTGTCAAGTAACAAGTGAAAAAATCAATAAATTAACCTTTAAAATAAAAGTTAGAATTAAAAAAAATTAAGCCTGAAGTGAGCTACAGGAAGATTTTGTTACATGGGATGGTTCAGCCTAAGGAGTCAGAAGAAAAGGGAACATAGAGATCCATCCAAGAAATAATCAGAGTCTTTGTGTCTTTGTGTTCATCAGAATCACCTGGGGGACTGACTAGGACACAGACTGTCGTTCCTACCACCAGAGTTTGTATTTTGCAGGTCTGGGGTAGGGCCTGGAAATATGCGTTTCTTGCAGGTTCCCAGCTGTACTGGACCAGGAACTATACTTGGAGAACCACTGGTCAGTTTCATTAGATTACCGTTGTTAGACACGCAACGGCTTTCTGCTTCAGTTTCACGTGGCTACTGCAAGGCTGGGCCACGAGTCCTGTAAGGCAGGAAGAGCTAGGGTATCTTCTAATTCTACAGCATGGGTACAGCGAGAGTTAGAGATGAGACACATCAGTTCTGCATATGGTTTTCATGGCTGCCTTGGGCTTACCTTGATGTCTTTGACCAGGTCACCCAGTCTCTGTGTTTTCCCATGGGGATATTGAAATTTGGCTCTCAGTAACCTGGTCCTTCCCTGTGGGCTCATATCCTGACACTGCCCTTCTGCAGAAGCTGCTAGCACCAGCATTCTCACTTTCCCAGACCCACCGATGTGCTCCTCATTCCGCTGTACCCTTGCATCAGACTCTTCCTCTGCATCAAACCCTTCCAGGTTTTATTCTTCCTCAAGAACCTGTTCTTGCCACCCCCCTGAACATAGGCTCCTCTAGGCATCTCTGTCTGCCTCTCGCCCTTCTCTTTCCTAACTTGGAGTCCTGCTTACAGCGCTTACCACGTTATAATTTGTAATGTGTATAGTCCCCTTAGCACGGTGTGAGCTGTTCCCAGACATCAGACACAGCTTCTGCAGCACCCTGGCCCCCTATTCCCAGCCTCCTCAGATCAGGTGCACAGTCGATATTTATGGGCTGCATGATTGGATGATTTAGTGAAAGCATCCCAGGTTTCTCCATCTATAAAAATGAATAGAATGAAACCACAACCAATAAATGGAAGGCAGACAGTTCAAATACTGGATATTTGCAAAAGAGTTGCAGAGTCATGGTGCAAATAAAATGATAATGACAAATCCTGAGATTTCCATTACGTCGCTCTGCATCTCGTTGAAGTCTGAATCTAACTCTGCTTAGATTAATTATTTCATGGAAGAAACAAAGTGTTATTTATCTACTCGTGAAAAGCAAATTGCTGATACCAGCCCAGGGACATGAGTGAATATCACAGAACAGTTATCCATAAGCATCTGTAATCTGCTTTATATTTCGGTCACAGTGTTAGGTTATCAAATGAGTCCGAGGCCCAGTGTCTGAGTCCTCGGCTCTAACATAATCACTTGGGGAAATATTTGCTGAGATGGTAAAAAGGTTATGAGAAGGAAAATTTCTTCCATTTACCCAGGAAAGAGCAGCCCCGGCATTGCAATCATGTAGGATATTCCGAGGGCCCACGATCTCGGTCGTGTACTTTCCAGTGCAGTGCTCGTCACATCGGTGCTATACGTACAATACGTTTAAAAACGCACAGAGCGGGGAGGCAGGGAGTCAAGGGGAGGCAGTGGGCAGTTGGTCTGGAGACAGACATTGGGGAGGGGGCTACTCACCGTGTGGGCAAGGGAAGGCAGTTTGCTTTGGAGAAATGGTGGCATGCTCAGATTTTGCAAAATCGCTTTGATAATTTTGTCCTTTATTTCTAATCCAACTTTGCCTGACCTAAAGCAATCATTGTTAGGAAAAGAGGAGGGGAACGGGCGCATCGAGGCTGTCCGTCCGAGGACCATTGCAGGATCGAGTGCCTGCGTTGCAGCCTCCCAGCGAGGTTGGCTTCCTGCCCCTCTTGTCTCCAGGTGCCCCACTCTGGACTCTCAACCCATCCTCAGTCTCTTGAGCTGGTTGCATTTATCTTTCTTCCTCTTGCCTCCGAGTGACCCGAAGGCGTTGTTCTTAACCTCCAGCTCTTTCCTATATATATTCAGTGATGTCTTTCCAAATGTCCCTAGGACTTCTCCACTTTGATGTCCAGCCTCAAAAAAATCCCCAAGCCAAACACATTGATTTGAATGAAACCCACCTCTCTGTCCAGGTCTTTTATCGGCATAGGCACTAATCAGACCCTTCCTACCGCCTATGCTCTTTCCTAGAAACCCTCCCACCCCAACTCTGGGATGAGGCTCTCAAACTCAAACACCTTCCGAAGCTGGAAAGGCAACTTAGATGTCCGAAGCTGGCCAGGAGCGGTGGGGAAAAAGACAGCTGACCTTTGCCTCAGTGTCTGGGAGCAGGAGGGCTTGGTGGGGACAGGTGCCCTGTCCAAATGGGGCAGCTCCTAGCCCTCCTTGCCATGTAGGCATGTGGGCCCAGAGTCACCAGATATTTTTTATTTTTAAAGACAATTTGGGGTCCCTTTGTTTTTAATCACCTGATTTTATAAATGTTAGCTGTTGTCTGAAATGAAAATCACCCTTTGACCTAACATTGTATCGTTCATACAGACTGTCTGTTAGTCCTGTGCGGACCTCAGCTGCCATTTTCTGTCTCTGATTTCGAGTGTCCAAACTAGCATTGTCTGTTAGATATATGTGAGCCATATGTGTGGTCAGAAATGTCCTTGTGGGGGCGCCTGGGTGGCACAGCGGTTAAGCGTCTGCCTTCGGCTCAGGGTGTGATGCCGGCGTTATGGGATTGAGCCCCACATCAGGCTCCTCTGCTAAGAGCCTGCTTCTTCCTCTCCCACTCCCCCTGCTTGTGTTCCCTCTCTCGCTGGCTGTCTCTATCTCTGTCAAATAAATAAATAAAATCTTTAAAAAAAAATGTCCTTGTGGCCACGTTTTAACAAGTAAAAAGAAACAAGTAAAATTATTTTGATATGTTTGAGCCAGTGCTACCCAAATATTTCAACATGTAATCCATAGGAAAAAAAATTACTAATGAGCTATTTTACGTTCTGTTTTTACGCACTTAGTCTTTGAAACGTTTATACTTACAGCACATCTCAATACGGACTAGCCCCACGTGGCTAGTGGCTGCTGTACTGGAAATCACAGCTTTGATGGTGAAGAATCAGAATTATTTACATGCATAGGTCATAGGAGGAGATTTTATTTATGATGTTTCCACAGAGGTAAATAATTTGAATTTAGAATAAACCAAGGTAGAAGGTAACAACTCTGAAAATGATGAGTCCAAAAATGACACAAAGAACTATATAGAAAAAATTTCTGGGGGTGTCGTCAGGGTGGTGCATTATAGATTTCCCTAAATCCCTCGTGCACGGACTGGAGTTTTCTAAAGGACTTTTCTTTTGGGAGCTCTGCCCATCCCACAGTTCACAGTCGACGTTCTAACTCACACTTTGAAGGGGGGGTCATACTTTGGATTTTATGATGCTGTTCCCCTTCTCAGAGGTCAAGGTGAGCATTTGTCCTTAAGCATTTAAAACCAAACGAGCATTGAAGAAGCCAGTGTAAAATGGAGAACGTTCTAATTCAGTGATGATTTTGTCTGTCAGTCAAGTCTTAGCAAATCTCGTCACCGCTAAAAATGAACATTTGCTCTCAGTATTTACCTGCTTTCGCTGTACATCCTTCCTGACGGGCGGGGCCCTGGAGCTGTTGTCAGCTTTGGCCTCGTGAGATTGTGACCACCAGTGCCTCCTTTCTTGACCCCCCCCCCCACCGGTTTTTGTGTGTCCTGGGACTCCGCCCTTGGTACTTTGAGGATGTGTTGAGGCTGCAGACACGAAGCTAATGACCGTGGAAACCTTGCTCGCATCTTCCAAGAGTAAGATCTCAACAACGGGGCGTGGAGGGAAGCCTACTGTGGACACACCATGCTATCGCCGGGCCTCTATGCTTCTAGTGGAGGCCAAGGTGTGGTCATTTATGCTCTTAAGCTGCTGGAGGGAACCAGAGAAAGCATGACGCGTCTCAGGACTGTCAGCCATGCCTACATGACCTGAGGTCCTGTGCTTGGAGACGGCTTTGGCATAGTGGTAGAGGCGTGCCATGAGTTCTTTCCAGGAGCCTCTGGTGAGGTTAGGGCACTGGAACAGTTGAGAGTATCATCCTGGCTGAACTTCCAGCATCACTGGAAAGGCCATCCTAGGGCCGAGGGGGGATGCCATTGGTGTGACATGTCCCCGTGTCTAAAGTCCCTGGCAAAGGGGCACCTGGGTGGCTCAGTCGGTGAAGCGTCTGCCTTTGGCTCAGGCCATGATCTCGGGGTGCTGGGTTCGAGCCCCGCATGGGGCTCCCTGCTCAGCGGGGAGTCTGCCTGCTCTCCCCTGCTCATGTGCTCTCTCTCTCTCTCTGAAATAAATAACATATTTTTAAAAAAAAAATCCCTGGCATGGATCTGATGTGAGACAGTTATCCAGAAGCAGCAGTGTAAGAGATCTTGAAGGGAATCCCGGCCCCTCGGAGAGGGGGTTGTCTGCCTAGTCATTAGGCACTGCCCGCCTAGCTTGCTTCTGTGAATAGCAGCCTCTGGGTGTCACGCAGGCATTATCTCCTGAGTATAACTTGGATGGGGGGTGGGGGGGAGGAAGCAGATAGTCTGTGTTTGTTTGAGGAGGCACCTTCCCACAATTGTCTTGGAACACAGAGCCTGCACGATTACATTACTGCAGACGTTTCAACGAAGACATATCCTCGTACTTTGTTTTGAGTCTCGTGAATGCAGAGGAAGTATTTCATATTGATACAGTTGGCTGAGAGAGAGACTTACATAGCACTCTTGGTTTGAGATTACCACTCCAAACACTTTTCTAGGAAGATGAAACTTGAGAACTAATTTGTAGAGATGATGATTTAAAGTTGAAATTGAGAGCAAATAGTTCTTTAGAAATGGCTCAGAAGGTAGGTCGTAAAAGGACAGAGCGCTAAAATGGGACTTGGCTGGGAAGACAGGGGTATTTCCTCTTTTTATCCATACATCCATCCTTCTGAAAAATGTGTACTGATTACCTCACTATGTGTCCAGGCCCTTAGAATGCAAGAATAGTTCACATCTGATTCCTTTCTTTGTTTAATAGACCTGGTCCTGTGGTAGCCAGCCTGCAAACCTGGTCCCCAGTAATCCTTGCCTCCTGGCCTTCGTGCCCTTGTCCACTCCCCTCCCGTAGGGAACAGGGCTGACCTACGTAACCAATACGATAATGTGGAAATGATGCATGGCTTCCAAGGCTAGGTCATCAGAGATGTTGTGGCTTCCACTTTGCTCTCTTGGGTCACTTGCTGTGGGGGAAGCTGGTGGCATGTGGTGAGGACACCCCCATGTGGAGAACCGAGGCTTCCCTCCTCCAGGAAGCACGGACTTGCCAGCCGTGGGAATAAGCCATCTTGGAAGCCGATCTTCCAGCTCCAGTCAAGCCTTCCATCGCCTGCAGCTTTGTCATGTCTTGACTGCAGTCTCGTGAGAGACCACCAGCCAGAACCACTCAAGTTCCTGAGTTGTCATGTCTTGACTGCAGTCTCGTGAGAGACCACCAGCCAGAACCACTCAAGTTCCTGAGTTGCACTTGTAGGAGATGATCGATATTTGTTGCCATGTTAAGCCTTCTAGGTTTTGAGGCAATTTGTTACGCAGCAAGAGATAACTAATACATATCCCTTCCTGTGCTCCAGGCATTGTTTTAAGACCTTTGCAAATATCCCGCCGTTAATCCTCATACCAGCCCTTTGACATAGGTACTGCTGTTTTTCCCATCTTATGCATTTGGAAACTGAGGCCCAGAGATGTACACATGACTTTCCCCAAATTACAGAATTTGCATAAAGCTGAACTGGGGTTTGAATTAAGGGGTCTGGCCAAAGAGGAGCGTGTTTTAGGAAATCAGTTGTAAAATTGGATAAGTGATTTTTAAGAGTAGTGAACTGGGTTCTAAATCCAGCTCTATTACCATCTGGAATTTGGAGGTTTCTTGACTAAATCACTTCTCTGAGCCTCCGTCCACTCGTCTGTAAAGCCTGGAAAATGCCAGCTCCATTTTGGGATGTTTTGAGGATTAAATGGCATAAGTCATGACAGCCCCTTAGCAGTAAGGGGTGGTGTCCGTACACCTGAGTTCTTTCCCTTGCTAGGCATCTTCCCTTTAGCACCACTAAGAGGGAACTCGGTCTTCTGGGAGGTACTGCTCTTTGCCTTGGGTTCTGCTGGCCTGGGCCTGGATGCTGCCTGATTCTGAGCCTACCTCCCAGCCCATGCAGTCGCAGCTCTGGGAAGGAGACTCCTATTTGGGACTCAGCCCTGAGTCCCCACATAGGAAAAATCCCCTGACCTTCATTGTTGGGTTGCAGACTAACAACAATGAACCGTTTCCTGTGCTTAATTATATTATTCACAGCGCTCTACAGAGTGGGCGGTTTGGAACCCCAACCACTAATTTGCAAAGTAACTGGAAAGACAAAAATAAAACAGAAAAAGGAAGAGGAGCTCTGCTGGCTCTGTGAGGTCGGCATTGTGGGACCAGAGGTAATTATGTTGGGGGTACCTGGAGGGTTAAGGGGTGGCACCATCATCAGTGCAAAGCGCAGGGGGGCATGGAAGTCACACAGACCTGGGTTCAAATCCCATTTCTGTTACTTCCTGGTCTGAGACTTTGAACAAATTATTTACCTTCTCGGGAGCTTGATTTTGAGTGGAAAATAGGGTTACCGATGCTGACCTCATTCATTCTTTAGGAGGGTCCCATGAGATAACGTGGGTGCCATGTATGTATATCCCTTCCCTTTCTCTAAATAGTGATCGTATGGGAGGCTAGTGTCCTACGCAGCTAATGGTTAGGGGGTCAAGCTCACTTAAGATTGTCTTTTCCCCCAAGGAAATTTAAGGATAACTTCAGATCAAACGGTGTTGAGGTTTTCCAACAGGCAGCCACGGAGGAATCACAGACCTCTCTGATCCTTGGAGGTGCCTAGTGGGGGGGAGACCCCAGCCGTTGGATGCTTAGACCAGGCTGGCTGGGACACTGGAGATGTAGACTTTTCAAGTCTGTGTTTCCCACCTTGGAGAAGAAAAGTAGTTCTGTACCCTGAAAGCTTTTCTTTTAAAATCTTGTGTATCTCAACACACCTAACGTAGGGGGGGCAAAGCTTTCTACAAAAGCGTAATAGGTCTTCATGATTAAAAAAGCAAAAGGTGGGACGCCTAGTGGCTCAGTTTGAAGCCCTGCATCTGGCCCCTTGCTCAGCGGGGAGGGAGCCTGTGTCTCCCTCTGCCCCGCCCCTCCCTCTGCTCATGTGCATGCTCTTGCTTTCTCTCTCTCTCTCAAATAAATAAATAAAATCTTCAAAAACCCCAAAAACCAAACCAGGAAAAACAAAGCAGAAACTCTTAGCAAGTTAGACATAGAAGGGAACTTCCTTATTCTGATGAAGAATGTCCATGACAACAACTATGGTGAAACATCATACTTAATTGCGAAACTTTAGGAACTTCAGGATGTTCTCACTTATCCATTCAATATCACATTGGATGTTCTGGCTGACTGATAAGAAAAAAGGGGGCATGAAATTAGAACAAACAAAATATTCCATATTTACAGATGATATGATTATCATTGTAAAAAAAATGACTCTCTACACTATTAGTAATAGTTTGTTGGATACAAGATCTATGTACAGAAATCAGGGAGCATTCCTTTAGAGAAGCAAAAACCAAGTGGAAAACGTTTTTAAAAAATGAACATTTATACTAACAACAAAAACTTGTAAAGCATCTAAGGAAAAAAAAAGTTACAAAACTGGGTGAGACCTTTATGAAGAATGTTAAAAACTCTATTGAAGGGCATAAAAGAAGACTGGAATGAAAGGTAAAACATACCATGTTCATGGATTAAATGACTCAGTCTCAGAAAGATATTTCTCCCCAAATTTAGTCTTTAATTTCAATGCCATTGCAATAAAAAGGAAACCGGGATTGTGTGTGTGTGTGTGTGTGTGTGTGTGTGTGTGTAAGCATATGCCTGTGTGTATAACCATACAAGATAATCCTAAAGCTCATGACGAAAAGTGCTTGATCAAGAATAATTAACATAGTTTTGTATATGCAGAAAAATAGGGAAATTGCCGTGATAGTTATCTTGATTATAAATTATAATAATTTAAGTATGTGGTATTGGCACAGGGATATAAAAATACATATCATTTAAACTGGCATGCCCAGAAGCCAATCTGTATGTATGTGGGCACATAGAGGAGAACACAGATATTAAAGTAAGTGAGGAAAATGCTTAAACTGTCAGTAAACCAAAAAGGAACAAAAAGAAAATCAGACCCTTTACATTGTACTAAGAAAATTGATCACATTTTTTTTTAAAGTAGGCTCCGCCCTTAGTGTATAACCCAGTGCAGGGCTTGAACTCAAGACCCTGAGATCAAGACCTGAGCTGAGATCAAGAGTCAGATGCTTAACTGACTGAGCCACCCAGACATCCCAAATTGAATACATTTTTAGTTAATTAAAAAGGGTGATTAAAGTCCTAAATATGAAAAGCTAAAATTATAGAACTTTTAGGAAGAAAAGAATAAATCCTAAAAAGATAGGTTTTAATTTTAATGTAATCAAATTAAACTTTTTTTTAAAAAAAGATTTATTTATTTATTTATTTGACAGAGATAGAGACAGCCAGCGAGAGGGGGAACACAAGCAGGGGGAGTGGGAGAGGAAGAAGCAGGCTCATAGCGGAGGAGCCTGATGTGGGGCTCGATCCCATAACGCCGGGATCACGCCCTGAGCTGAAGGCGGACGCTTAACCGCTGTGCCACCCAGGCGCCCCTCAAATTAAACTTCTTAATAATAGAACCACCATAAGCTAAATTAAAAAGCCACCATAATTTGAGACAAAAATCTGCTACATGTAACCAGTCAGGTATTAATATCCAGAATATTTCAAGAAGTTCTACAAATCACTAAGAAGAAGATGATGCAGTAGAAAAACGGGTACCGGATGGGAACAGGGAGAAATCAGAAGCAAGAAAACAGAGTAGACAATAAGCATGAATGATGTTCAAATTTATTAGTAGACAGGAGCATGCAAATTAATAACAATACAGTGAAGTATCATCCCACACCTCTCAGACTGGCAACATTTAAAAAATCTGACAACACCAAGTGTTAGCAAAAATGTGGGGGTTTTCATACAATGCTGCTGGGAGTGAAAATTGACAAAATTGCTTTGGAGAATAAGCAGTTTCTACTCCGGGTTTGCTCTACAGATAGATCTCAGAGAAAATCCAGCATATGTTAGCCCAAGGAAACCTTTCTATGCAAGAATGTTCACTGTGATATTGTTAGCTTTGAAAACTGAGACCAACCAGATGCCTATCATTTAGGGAATAAATTATTATACATAGATATAGATATCTCTGTATATATCTATATACCTATCTGTATATCTGATAGAATACTATATAGCAATTATTAAATGAATGGAATTTATAAATCTGGATAACCTAATGTTGAATCAGTATAAAGAAATTGCAGGGCACCTGGGGGGTCAGTCAATTAAGCATTGGACTCGATCTCAGCCTAGGGCTTGATCTCAGCATCCTGAGTTCAAGCCCCACGCTGGGCTTTGCACTGGGGGTGGAGCCTACTTAAAAAAGTTGCAGTTAAGTAATATTCCAGTCTTGTAACTTCAAGCACAAAGTAGCACTTGACCTTGTTTATGGCAACATACAATTATCAAAATTACAAAATCATGCATGGGAAGGACTTACGGAAGTTCAGAGGAAATGTTCTCTGGAAAGGAAAGGAGGAGAGGTTGGATTGAACTGTAGTGAAAAGGAGGTTCAACTCTGTAATGTTCACCAGAAAAAAAAAAAAATCAAAATGAAACCAACTTGAAGTCAATACTATAGCCTGTTCACATTTGTTAAATTTCAACTTGGTTTTGGTAATTATTTTCTGTAGTTGCATGTTTACAATCCTTCTTTGAAGCAGCAGCCATCAGCACCTTTCAGATTGGTCCAAAGGAGCTGTATGGAAGTACCTCCCTGCTTAGTGGAGAACATTCTCTTTAGGCGTGTCCCTGAGTACAGGGAGGTGTTTGTGCACGGGCGCGGAGCCCATGCCTATGTGCACGCATGCTTGGATTCGTCTCGTGCTCAGCTGGTGTTGCCTGGACACCTTGGGTTGCCCTGTGGTCTGCTGAATCCAGGGTAGGGGAGTGGCTTTGCACGTTGGCTGTTCATTTCCCTTTGGGGAGTATAATCAGGAGCCAGGCTGATCAGTCTGTCCATCTGTCTGTCTTCTAAATGTGCAGTTCACCTTGTCGTGATCGCCTTTTGGCTATTCTCCCAGCTTTTTTTTTTTTTTTTTTTTTTTAAGATTTTACTTATTTATTTGACAGAGATAGAGCCAGCGAGAGAGGGAACATGAGCAGGAGGAGTGGGAGAGGAAGAAGCAGGCTCCTAGAGGAGGAGCCTGATGTGGGGCTCGATCCCATAACGCCGGGATCACGCCCTGAGCCGAAGGCAGATGCTTAACCGCTGTGCCACCCAGGCGCCCCTCTCCCAGCTCTTATATCTCCTTTTCAGCCATTCCTAACGCGTAACTATGAATGCCTGATCTTAAATGAGCCAAACACAGCATCTTAAACCGTGTTCTCTAAGCAATAATATGGGTTAAGGATCATGGAGAAACCTTGGAGAGCCTCTGGGAGTGCCTTGTGGGGGAAGGGCTGCGGGAATCCACACCAGCCCACATCTCAGAGCCTGCCTAGTTAATGCTGTGGAATCTGTGCCTGTCTTCTGATCAGTGGGGTCCACAAGGACCTTCTGGCTGGAATTGCTCCTGGTCTGGCTGGGACTACAGTGGGGTCGGTCCTCCAGCCTTGGAGTGATGGAGCCCCATGCTTGGGGCTCAAGGAAGAAACAGATGTGACAAGGCTACCTAAGTGCTGGATAGGCTCTTGGTCTCAGACACACACACACCCCCCACCCCGGCGCCGAAAAATTTCTTACTGAGTTGAAGGCTGTAGGAAAGGACACAAAATTAGCATTTGTACTCTTTGTCAACACAGAAGGGTTTAAATTCTTCAGATGTTACAGCTGGTCAGTGAACAATTTCCGGTCCAGCCTAACCAGTCGATATTTGCTGAGTTCTTTTTGCATTTTAGAATGTGAGGACGGGAGACCAGGAAGTGTGCATGACTTCTAGCTAAGCTGGTACCTCTCCCTAGTTCAGTCCCTCCAGCTTGGCTATTAGGGTCCTTAGAGCCTCCTCTTTTCCTATCACGCTTCTGAGACCACTCTACTGGGCTCTTGGGTAAGGACTTGATGAGTCACCATTGATCCCTTAGCTGCTGGGATTCAGGATCTTAGTCCAGAAAATCTATGAAGATTCTTTTTTTCTTTTTTCTTTCTTTTTTTTTTTTTTTTAAAGGTTGGGGGAGGAGTGGAGGAAGAGGTAGAGACTCAAGCAGGTTCCATGCCCAGGGCAGACTGTGATGCTAGGCTCATCTCATGACCCTGAGATCATGACCTGAGCCTAAATCAAGAGTCAGATGTTCAACAGACTGAGTCACCCAGGCACCCCAAGGACATGAGGATTAGTAACCCATGGAGTAGACACATGGTTTTCCTATCAGTCTCAGTCCAGATGTACATTCACATGGAGAGAAGGCATCACCCTGCCACCCACCGCAGGTGGCAGTTGTCCCTGATAATCGGCCAGGGCCTAGTCCCCAGGCAGGTGATCTCCATACATCCGCCCTTGGCTCTAGACAACAAGAGGGAGAAACCATCCAGGGTCTCGCTCGGAAAAGGCAGTGGAACATAGTACTGGGTCAGGCCTTGTCGGGACAAAGAGGTGAATTTTTACAGGTTTGGTAATAGTTCTTATAATTCTATAAAGTCTGAATGCTGAGAGCAGTATAGTGGAAGCTTATTTAGTGCTTTTTCTCTTCTTTATTAAGAGGGAAAAAAAAAAAACATTGGGGAGCCTGGGTGGCTCAGTTGGTTAAGCATCTGACTCATGATTTTGGTTCAGGTCGTGATTTCAGGATCCTGGGATCAAGTCCCACATCTGGCTCCATGCTCAGTGGGGAGTCTGCTTGGGATTCTTTCTCCCTCTGCCTCTCCCTCTGAGCTTGCTTGCTCTCTGTCTCTCAAATAAGATAAATCTTAAAAGAAAAAAGAAAAAAATTAACATGGAATGTGGGTCAATTGGTTCCTACCTGTCATTCTGAGAATTTTTCTTCTTACTGATTTCAGTGTTATTGAAACAATTCATCTTATTTGCTTGGCACACGTGATATATTAAGAGTTTCACAGCAAGGCTATACCCCAAAATTGGTAGTAACAGCTGCCTCTCTAGAAGGGCCTGGCCTGATCAGCAGACTAAATTTTTATTGAACATCCTTATAGTGTTTGAATTACATTTTCCTAAATGCGTATCTTTTTTAGTTAAATGAACTTAATTAAGAAAATCGTTTGTTGTCCAGCACAAGGGGTACCAATGCTGCTAGTATTGTGTGTACTATGTTAACACCTCATAGAGCCCCCTGAATTCCCACAGCCCAGTTCCTATAGTTACCAACTATGTGATGCAACCAGGTACTCAAATGCCCCGAGCCTCCGTTCTCAAATCTGTAAAATGGGTATGAGGACACTTGCTTATCTTACAGAATGTCATAAAGGTGAAATGAGGTTAAGTATATCACTCTTCCTGCATTAACTTGCATTGCCCACCTCCCCCCTGAATAGTAGGAAATGCATTTGATGTTCCTTTATATTCCCCGGTCCCTGGCTACGTGCTCTGTAACATCCTGGTGGGAGGGGGTATTCTGTCGTACAGTTGACCACAGTGTCCTCAGTGCCTGTCATAGCGTAGGCATGCTGTTGTGTTTGTTCAGTGAAGGAGTGCGTGCATGTGTGATGGTTCAGTTAACGTTACCTGATGCCTGAGAACTGGTTTGCTGGAATAATTTATATGTGTCCAGTCTCCTCCCCAGTGGCTAGTATTAATAAATGTCCTTGGCTCCAGAGAATACACTCCGCGAAGCCCATACTCCTTTGCTTAGTTGTACTCTACTGTTATATGCGTTGGCCTTGGTGTCTACCCACGAACCTGGTCCTAGTGCCTTCTGGCGTTAACTACCCATGCTCAGCAGTGGACATGTCACGAGTCCTTCCGTGGACACTCTGTTCTGTCTCTGCTGTTTGATGAGGAACCCCAGACCCCATGGGAAGGCCAGGGGATGGCAAGGGAGAGCAAGCCCAGATCCAGGACATGGGGTGGTCCTCCATAGGGGTGAGGAGCTTCCCAGCTGGTGGAACTTGTGTCCACGCAGCAGCAGTGAACAAGTCAGGTATTCACAGTGGCCCCTTCTTCGTGGAGTCATGTAGACAGGGCCTGGGAGCTACCATCCACCAGCCATGGGATGACATCTGGTGGGTGACCGTGGCTTGAGTGGGTGGCACTGGGGTTGGTGTGGCTGGGCGGTGCTACCCAGCAGCACTGCCCAGCTGGGGACCAGTGGCACGGTTCCCGCAGGGCTCATGCTCTGACCTGCTCGGCAGCCGCAGCTGTCAGCCTCTGTCTCCGGTGCCCGATGATGAGCTGAAATGTGCAAGACAGGCAAGTGCATCATGGTATTTGGCATGTGGACCATCTCGGGCACTCGTTGTAGACGCAGATTCCTGGGTCCCACCCAGACTTTGGGAAAGGCTCTGGGTGTGTGGCACTGGGGAAGCATCAGCTTGCATGGTCTCCAGCTGATCACAGTTCACAGGAGAGGTTGAGAGCCATGCTGGTGTGGACAGGAGCCTGGCTTTTAGAGCTGGCCAGAGCTGGCTGTGAGTCCAGGCTCTGCCACCTGCCAGCTCAGGGGCTGTGGCATGCAATCCCGCTGGGCCTCAGTGTCCTCTGTGCTGGTGATAAAGATGGTGGTGTCAGCAGGGACGTAGGGGGGGATGGTTGGTGATGCAGGGCCAATAGGACCGTGGCCCTGTGGGGAGAGTCTCTGTAATTCTGTCCCCAACAGTGTTCGAGTAGATGCGTGAGCAGTGTTGAACACAGGAAATGAGTTATTGGCCATGTTTTGACCAGTTGAACACTAAAAACCAGAGACCTGAATTCCCTGGATTAGCTGTCGCTGTCATTCGTGCATCAGCAAACTCAATGACGTGCTTTTCTGGGGAGTTTTGCAACTGAGTTAATAGCGGGTGGATGCCGGTGAAGGATTTGGGAAAACAAAGCCGACGTAGCTTGCAGAAGCAATGACTGGCGCTTCCCCACTGTCGTCCTCGAAATGCGTCAGTCTCCACTGAACTGGGATGAGTTTTCTAATAGTAAAACATCGTTTCTTTCTCCTCCTGGGAAACCCAGATTCTAAAAGCATCTAAGGCTTGCATATGAGCGCCCACCTAAAGCAGCGATGTCTAGCAATAAGCAAAATCACACACAAAGGATGGTATGTGGCTCCAAGCCCCAAAGCCCTGGTTATTTCTCTATGAAATAGGGAAAAACAAAACAAAAGAAAAAACTACCAGCGTCTCTGAAACTCTTCTGTTGAATCAGTGCCTTGATTTGCTCATGCAGTTTGCTGAAGAGCAGAGCATTGGTTATTTGAGAAGTTCATGCTGTTTGCATTGTATTTACTGCGAAGACCATCTAGTTACATAGCCCAATCTCCTGGCTGTTTTTAGAGAGTCGTATGTGGGGAAGTGAGACACACAAACGTGATTGGCCTCTGGAAGAAAAAAAAAAAAAACGCAACCACGAAGGTAGCTCTGCAGACTGGGTGTTTGCATGGGGCGGCCCTCTGCAGGTGAACGTTCCTGGGTCGGAGTGGCCCCCAGCCCGGCATTCAGAGCTGGTCCGGAAGTGCAATGATGCTCATATGTGGTCACTTCGAGAACATTCAGAAGTGGACGGCCGCCCTATCCCTTTTGTGAGCAGGCACATGGCCCCCGTTGTCATGACGTTCTTTGTGGCTCGGGACAGTGGGTCTGGGGCACAGGTGAGACACGCTGCCTCCCTCTCGGTCTCTGTGTTTCAAGGCCAGCACGCGAGTGACCCGCACAGCAGAGTGCACGTTAGGCTCAAGCACCTGTCTGGGCTTTGGTAATAGCTGTGGCCGGGAGTGCTCGGACATGCCAGCTGCCCCGCATCTGGAAAGCTGGGGGGCTCCCGGTCCTGTGAGCAGTTGAACTGGGGTCCGGCGCTGCCCGCTGGTGAGTGGGGAGCCCATCCAGCTAGCTCATTTCCAGGCTGGGTAATCCTCTTGGGCTCCAGTCCCCTTCCCTGTCTGGGGGGTGGGGCAGAATCAGAGCTGATTTCTCCTCCCGACTTGGGGCAGGCTGGGCACACCCGGCGTGCTCCCTGTATCATGGTTCGCTGTGGAGGCGCTCTGCTGTCGCAGGCTCGGGCAATGCGGTTGGGTCATTCGCTGATCTGTTTTGGATAAAGCCTGTAAAGCAACGATCAGGAACGAGTCCGTTCAGGTCTCACATATTCCTGCTTGTGCTGGAGTGAGTTGCCTAAAAATTTTGCCAGCCATCTTTCTGTCCGCACGTTGGGAAAAGCCAGGGCTGCTTATCATCTGGGATTCTGAGAGTCGATGGTCTTACCTCTCCAGGATTTGCACAGAGGTGACAGTAGCTGAACATCTGGGGACGTGAGAGACAGCTTCCGTGTGAACCAGATAACACAATTCCTTGGTCGGATGTGAACGAGCTGGACTGGACTTTTGTACAGGTGCCGAGTTAGTTCCAGAAGAAAAGATGCTTTTTGATCAGAGCCAAAAAAAAAAAAAAAAAAAAAAAAAAAAAAAAAAGGTTCTGCCTTCCATGTTGGCGACTGTCTTCTGCTTAGATCAGGCATGATTTCTTCTGGATCCTGCCTTTCCTTTTCCCAGCACAACTCTGTTAAGTGCTTTAAGTTATCAGGAGTTTAAAAATCCAGCAGAAAAGAAAAAAAAAAGTCCTGTTTATTTCAATGACTGTAGCAATTGATAAAGAATCAGCTCTTTTAAACACTGGATTCCCAGCGGCCCAGAAGACAAAGCACTGTAAATTGAGTAGGAGAGATGCGTTCTGTGCAGACCGTCATCTCATTGCTGAGTAAATATACTTCATGAAGCTACCACATCCAGAAGCGGAGAGCCTCTGTCTAGGGAAAGTGCCAGGTACAGTGTCTTTTTGGCCCCACATTCCTCTTAGCAATATCGCTCTTTATTTGGTCTCTGTTTTAGAGGGCCGGAGTCCTTTACCCAGAGGAAGTACTTTCTAAAGAAAGTAGCAGGAAGGCCGGTTAACAGAGAGTTTGGGAATTGTGTGACTTCGAGTTGCATAACTTTCCATGTTAAATCACGCTGATGAGGCCCTCCTGTGCCTTGTACAAGAGTCGATATACAGGGAAGAAAAAAACCCCAACATTCCAGCCAATACCCAGAGGACTGGAGTATTTCTGTGCTGGAACATTCAGGACAACATAATAGCCCATGTATTTTTCTCTAGGTAAAGTCCTGATTCATGTCAAATGCTGCTAAGAATAAGGGAGATACTGTTTGTTCTCCTAAAACCTGTCTGGTTAATGTTAGAGTGGGTTGTGTAATACATAAACACCAGCGATGCAGGCTTTGTTCTGTAGGGAAAAGACAACGGTGTTCCATCACCGTGGACTCCAGCTTGAGTTGACGTGCATGTCGGATGGGGAGTTGGCAGGACTATGAGGCCAGGAAGCCTCTCTTCACTAAATCAGTGAAGACCCGGAGGAGGTAAACGAGAAGAGAGGATGTCCGATGTCATTTCAGCCTAAAACAAAGGAAGGGTGTCTTTTTGAACAGGGAGAACGTGGACTGGGGGGGGGGGGCATCTTGCCTTGGGACCAGTCACAGAACTGCTCTGGGATACGTGCACCCAGACGGCCTTGGGTAATCAGGGAGGCACCAGGGAAGTGCGTTGTTTTCCTTGGTAGTAAGAACCTCTGAGGTTTTTAGCGGCCTTAGGATTACCAGGCTCTTCTGAAAACCGGAAGCACTGTATGAATTTGGGGGCGGCGGGTCACATTTTATTTTTCCTGTTCTGTATTTATCAAGGCATCACAAGTTAAATGTATTAAAATAACCGCCAAAGCATAAAACAAGGACATCTAGAGGTTAATATGGGTATTTTACCCGAAGAACAGAGATCCACCCTCTCCTGGTTTGTAGGATTCTAGCTCTGAAAGAGTACAAGGTTGTTTATGTTCTAAATCTTTGAAAGAAGGCCTTACAAAGGTAAGGTGGTGCCTTTGGAAGGATCCAGATTGACAGCCCTGGGGGGCCTTGCCATTCCTGCACCACTGGGCCGCACGTCCAATCTCCAGTGGGGCCAGAGAGCTTGCCTTTGATGAAGAAGTCGGCTCAGCAAACTGGACAACCCCATTGCCAACATCATGTCTTGAACGAAGTGGACAATTCCGCACTGGGTCCCCAAATGGCCAACTAGTAAAATCAAAAATGCCATCCCCCCCCCCTCCCGGCCAACTTGTAAACACATGTACACAATTGGAGCCTTGGAACATGCTCTACTTAGACTGTAATGGGTCCAACTGAAACCGAGCCCCAGCACTTGGGAATGATCCCCACCCCACCCCCTGCCCCAAAGCATACAACTCCCTGAGGGCAAGTCACAGTTCCTTTCTGATCACGGATTGCTCTTTTTTTTTTAAATTGATTTAAGATTTTATTTATTTGAGAGAGAGCATGCGCACACGCGTGCAGGAGCTGGGGGAATGGCTAGGGAGGGGCAGAGGGAGAGGGACAAGCAGACTCCACGCTGAGTGGAGAGCCCAGGATGGGGCTCGATCCCACGACCCTGAGCTGAGATCATGATTCGAGCCTAAGGCAGATGCTAAACCGACTGAGCCACCCAGGCGCCCCATGGGTTGTTCTTTAAAATCAGGGTACAAACAGTTGCTTTACATGGGTTTTGTGATGATAAAGTAGTATTTATACAGTATCTAGCTGAGTGGCATATACGATGGATGATGGGCTAAAAAAAAAAATTGTAGAGTTCTCATTTTAAATTTCTCAACTCCTACCCTTTCTGAGCTAGTTTATAAAAATCTAGATTCATTTTCACAGGGTTCGGAGAGTCAACATCGACACTGAAATAATGAGAGGTTTAAAATTTAGTGTTCAACTTGGTGGCCCGTTAAGGGTGACACAGAGGTATGGCTTGTTTTCTCCGTGAGATTTTTCACCGATCTTGGCCAGTGCAATTACTAGGTACGGAAAACGGTAATCAGGATCGGGAACAGTTTTGGGATACATGCGAATGTAAAACTGAAACTCAAAGTACATCTTTTCATAAAGCACATCTGCATCGAATGGCATCAGTGGTGGTCAAGCAAGGCAAGTAAGCTCTCTATCCAGAGGAGCAATATTTCAGCTGTAGAGACGCTGCTTGACGAGATTTTATGGATTCCTGGTGTGTAAAATGAGTTTGTACCGTAGCATAAGAAGGAGTCATTTGTAGGGAGAGTGGAAAATGCGTGACTTCTGACATCTTTTTTTTCCCCCTTTTTTCCTGAAGTGACATTTGTATAGCTTGCTCTGCTCTGACTTGCTTTCCTCCTGTGACCCCAGCCGTCACCTGTGTCCAGGGCAAAGCCCTGCTTGCAGCCTCAGATTTTGTGCTGTGCGGAGCCATCCGCCAAGTTACAGTTGAGAAGTCGGTGAACCTTCATCAGCATCACCATCAGCATGTTTTCCAGAGGAATGACTCTGGAATTGAAATAAGCGCGAGCTGCTTTTGCCCAGGCCATCGACCAGGGCATGGCGCTCAGCCCGGGCTCCGCCGTGTCTCCGTCTTTCTATCACTTAGGGAATGGCTTCAGCCGCTGAGGCTCTGAGCAGTGTCCTGGGTTAAGTTTTTCCAGCTTGCTCAGTCTCAGGGGTGTGCTGGCCAATTGGATAAGGTCCCCCGCAGGGCCTGCTTGTTGGACTCTGCATCATAAATAAACCAGGAGCTGGTGTATCAGGAAGAGAGCAGGCGTGGACACCAGCCCAGCCTTTGGGTCTGGCTGCACCACTAGGATCTATGTGATCCGGGACAGGGCACCAAGTGTCTCCAGATCTCGCCTTCCTCCAGTGTGAAGGATACCCACCTTCTTCAAAGGGAGGGATGCTCTGAGGTCTAAGTGGATGGTGGATGGAAAGGCTTCTAAACGCCTTTTTTTTTTTTTTTTTTTTTTTTTAGAGCATGCACACACCTGGGGTCGGGCAGGGCAGAAGGAAAGGGAGAGGGAGAATCTTAAGTAGGCTCCATGCTCAGCGCAGAGCCCACCATGGGGCTTGATCTCATGACCCTGAGATCATGACCTGAGCCGAAATCAAGAGTCCGATGCTTACCGGCTTGAGCCACCCAGGCACCCCGCGTAGAAAGCTTCTAAAAGGCTTCTCAGAGCTTCCTGTATGTGAAGCTATAATGAGGACCAGAGGGAAGAGATTCCTATAAAAAGGGCAACACAAAGTTTGTCCTGCAAGTGTTGCTTTCCTCCACTGCCTTCTGATGAGTTCAGGTGGGCAAGCGATGTGAGAAGATGTGCACTCCGTGGAGGCCTCTTCCAGATCCCTGTGCTCATAGAGAGGGACGGCGAGGCCAAGAAGTCTTACGGAGAAGTGCCGTGTGGGGTGGACTCCCCCAGACTTCTGGCTTGGCTCTTACCTTGCAGCCTTACCCCCCACTCCTAACAGCCTAGGAGGCTGGCAGCTGGTACATAGGGAAGCAGGTGACTCTGACCCTGCCAGCCACTACGTGATACTTGGTGGTCTTTCTTCCCTTTGTACCCCCAGCACTCAGAACTCTAGAAAATGTTTTTGAATTATGGGATATTAGCACACAGCGTAGCTGCTCCAAGTGACATAATGTCTCTATTCAGCGTTTCCCCAAAACGTTTCAAATAATATTCTGGGAAGGGGCTCCGTCAAAACACCAACAGCAGCAACACAACACCTGAGCTTGACAAAGATCTCTTCTGGAGCATGGTGGTGCTCATTAACATAATCAAGGCCCTGAGAAGTCCTGTACGAAGAACCCATTTTGACTTCATTCAACCCAGTGTTTCCCAGCTTCCTTTGGTCTGGGAGGCTTTCTTCACTTCCTTCCCAGGACAAGCACTAATCAATGGCATATCGGAATTAGTCTGTAATCATTAATCCTCCTGCATTTCTAGGTAATTGCCAGACTTTTGTGTAGGCATTGTGCCGTTGTCTTTGCCCGGCTGGAAAACAAACTTTTCTCCCACGTTTTCTCGCACAGCTCTGTGGTTGATGGCAGCGGGGATCGAGCTGGACTTAGTTTTCCACTTCAAAAGCCCTGTTGATCTCTTTGCATGATGACGCCTTAGCTGCCTTGAGTCAGTTGTTAATGATGAGAGGAGACCCACGGGGCAGTCCCAGGGAGGCCCTGATTGTTTTAACTGCTACCCCTGTAATCCAGTCAGCTTCACTGGGAAAATCTATTCAGGGTACTCCCTGTTTCTCACCATGTCCATCGCTGGTCACCCTGACCCTGCGACCATCCTGTCTCACTCGGACCGTCACAGTAGCTGCCTACCCAGACCATTCTGGCACAGCAGCCTGAGGGATCTGGTTCAAACACACATCCGTCCGATCGAGTCATTCCCATTCCTGGGGAATGTCAGCATCCTGACAGTGGCCTTCAGGGCCCTTCATGACCAGGGTCCCTGCCATTTTCCCCCTCCCCACCCTGCAGCAGCCTCCCCAGACTCCTTGGTCTCCCTAGAATATTCCAAGCAGGGTCCCGCCTCATTAGGGGAAAGGGGGGAGGGGAAGGTTTGCATTTCCTCTCCCTTCTGCCCAGGATGCTGCCCCCTCTGGCTTCCATGTGGCTTGTTTGCTCACTTACTTCCAGTGTCGGTCAAGTGCCATTGTACCAGAGAAGCCTGCCTTGTTGTCCTGTATAAAATAGCAGCCCTCCCCGGCTCCGTCCCCTCCCCCGCTTCCCTCCCCACCCCACAACATCCATCAATGCCTGGCCTGTGATCTGTTTACTCGGTTATTTGTTTATTGTCTCCTCCACCCACGGGGGTGTCAGCTGACCTACAGCGGGGACTTGACTTTGCTCTTGGCAGGCTGTATCCCCAGCTCCGAGCACGGAGCTTGCCGTGCAGGCGGTCCTCAGTCTCAAGCTGTTGAGTGGACGAGGAACAGCGACCGCCGTCCTGTTGGTGATGTGACCGGGGCAGGGTGTACGCCGGAGGTCGTGGAACATCAAGGAACTTCCCAGTTTGCAGTGTTATTTGGAACGGCTCAGCCTGGAAGCTTGTCCCAGGTTCAGATGCTGTTGCATCTGGGTAGAATTGTCAGAGCGGAGCGTGAGAGCTGAAAGAGCTGAGGCCAGAGCCCCGCAGACCTCCAGGTGCTGATGCTGGCCAGCCACCATCTCCTCGGGTTGTTCCCTGGAACAGGGATGGTCATTTGCTGCAGGAGTCCTCCTTCGCCGGGGTCTAGCCTCGTGGCCTGTAATAAACACCGCTGTATTTTAATCTCCGTTCCAAGCCTTGCACTTGAGTGAAGAGCTCACCGTTAGGAGTCAGTTTGGATGACCGAGCAGGAAAGGGCCTGGTTTTCCTGAGCCTCAATTTCCTTGTGGTGAAACAAGCCAGTCACAAGTGAAGGTCTTACAGGTCTCTTCCTGTCACAGATGGTGCGTGGTTCTAGGAATAAAGTCACCTTGAAGCCATGGGACTGCGGGTATCCTTTATTTCGCGACTCAGCGCAGCCAAGCACTTGAGAAATTAAGGCTGCACCCAGAGGTGGTGGTGGCCTTGTGGAGAGTGTCCCCTTCCTACTGTTGACTGGGGGGCTCTAGAAATGGTGACGCTCAGAGGCTGGCTGCAGTGGGGCGTCTCCTACACGCAGAGGGGCTCCTCCGGTCCTAACCACACCTTCCCCAGCTCAGGCAGGCAGTGGGAGTGCTTCGTCTCGAGGTGCTGCTCGATTGAGGTGGAAGCATCTTCGGAGAATCCCCAGGGGGGCTGGAGAAAGTCCGAGTGAATCCCAGATGCAGATAAGCTTGAATAACTTCAGAGAAGGACTTTAGGAAAAAGAAGATGTCATTTGCTGAAAGTAAAAGTACGACTCAGGAAGCAGCTTATCGACCAAAGCTGTCAGACAGTAGCTGGAAGATTCCATGTCCCCTGATGTGCCAGTGGCTCAGCAGTTCTGATAACACAGCTCCCCGAGAACGAGGGGCTGACGCCTCTGCTGGGCCAGAAGGAGAGAGGGAGCTCCACGTGGGTGGGTGGGTTTGTGCCCAGTAGACCCTGAAGCTTCGGGAAAGAGTAGCTCTACCAGACTCCCCCAGGCAGCAAGAAGGGGCTCTTCTTTGGCTAAAGGGAGTATGGATTCTCAACTCAGATTCCATTAACTCGTCAGTTCTCAGCAGTGCCATGAGTTTGGGATCATTGTTCCCATTTCACAGATGGGAACGTGGAGGCTCGCAGAGGTTGAGGCTTGCTCTGCGTCACAGTGCCTGCTGCTGGGGGTGGGGAGGGGAGAGCACATTCCATACTTCTGATATTTCTGTGATAACGGGCCTGTCCTTTGGGCCAGGTGCTGCGTTGGCTGCTGCAAGGATGGCAGGCACAGTGAGACCGGATCGCGATGCTGTGGGCTTCCCCGAGCAGAGACCCCGCTGTGGCACAAGGCTAGATGCTGTGAGTTCTGCTCCTGTGGGCTGACGGCTCCAGGAGCACAGTGCGGGGAGCTCTTAATTGCTGAGACATGCTCGGGCCACCACCTGCCTACTACTCCTCAGCCGAGAACGTAAACTATTAAAAAGATGCAAAAGGTCATTTCCCAGGGACATGGGAGTAGTCGTTCATAATTGAGCTTCATTACTTGGTTTGGAATCCAGCCACGACGTAGACTCATCCTAAAATTGTGGGGTCCAGAAGGACCCGCCATGCTGGTAGGAGTGTGCTGGGGAAGACCTTGGGCTTGCAGTCAGACACTATGGGTTTAATTCCTGGACTTGCCCCACATGGCTGTGTGACTTTGGGCAAGACGCTTGACCTCTCTGAGCTTCAGTTTCTCCCCTTGCCAAATGGTGCTCACTCAGCGGGTGACAGAAGCCTCGTGGGAACTGAGCTGGTTACTGTACACAAAAGGTTAGGCATGCAGTGCGTGCTCACCAACAGTGGAAACCGTGACAACAGCACTCCCAAAGAGCCAGGCTCAGGCTTCCCGAACTTCTCTCCTAATCTAGGCCTAGGATTTGGTGTAAGCCCGTTT
Organism: Ursus maritimus; assembly: GCF_017311325.1. Classification (NCBI taxonomy): domain Eukaryota; kingdom Metazoa; phylum Chordata; class Mammalia; order Carnivora; family Ursidae; genus Ursus; species Ursus maritimus. The sequence goes on along the minus strand of NW_024425230.1, from coordinate 16,200,057 downwards.
CCTTTGGTCTGGACGTTGGCAGGAAAGAGAGATGTGGATGCAAGTCAGTGCCTTTGTCACCACCCAGGGAAAAGAAGGAGCCCACTGGGCAGCTTAGCTGGGTCTCCTGCCGCTCACCGGCCCGTGTGGGCAACTGGCCACCTCCCACCTCTTTTAAACATGACTCCCATTTGAGCCAAATACCTGGGCATGCACGGGAAGCGTGGGTGCAAAGAGGCAGAGAAAGAGCTGGAAAGGAAACTGTCTCTCTTTGGAAGGCTGTAGGGGCGAAAATGCCCTAGATTAAGGTTTCCTTCCAGGCCTACAGTTTAAATTACAGTCATAATTTATTGCTATTATGGGCACTGAACTGTACTTGCCCCGGGCTCTGCAAACACAGGAAGTCAGCCAGGCCTCTTAGAAGTGGTGTTCAAACAGCACTAGGTAACAGAGGCTTAATGGTTAAAGAGCAACGGGAGGAAGCCAGCCGGCCTTCTCCTCCATCCTGGTCACCAGAAGACCCATCTCCTCCTCTTCCATCTGCCGACTCAGACACTTAACTTCGTAAAAGCAAATGAATACAAGTGCCTGGGGGCCAGGCTCTCTCCCAGAGGCGGTGGGGAGAGAGGGACCTTTGGGGATGCTCTCCGTCTCCAGAGAGGGAGAAAGGGTGGGGAGTTTTTCAGACCCAAGGCATTCTGGGAATTCAGAAAGGTGGCTTGTGAAGAGGAAGAGGAGGGGGTGAGGGATGGGGAGGAATGGAGGGGGAGGGAGTGAGGAGATCCAGGCAGGACTCTGATACGGTGCAAACCCATCGGGCTACAAGGTAGGTCCCTAGGGGCAGAGGCCCACAGTCCAGCGTACAACCCCCAGAGGGCTTGGTTTTCCTCTGCTCCATATCTAAGCAGGCATGGCGCACGGAAGCGTTGGACAGCAGGAGATGCTTGAAGGCAGATGCGTACCAGTTTCTAGTTTCAGAGAGAACCATTTGCAGTGGCCTGTGGCAGTTGAGGTCCATCCTCAAGGTGGCCGGGGCAGGGAAGGGCTTAGGCCTGGGCATGAGCATTTTGGTAAACGTAGGCTGGGAGCCTTCCATACATCACATAGTAGGCTTGGGTCCAAGGCAGGCTGCCATTTCCACAGGAGCGCTGGAATGCTAAGTGGGCAGGAAATTGGGGCAGAGGCCAGTGTTTCCACTTGGTGATGAGGTGCGGGGTGAGTAGGCTGCCATGTGCTGAAGGTACCTGTTGGGGGCGCCACGTCTGCATACTGATGATAGGACTGGGTCTGGTTCCTGGTGGTTGGTGGGGCTGGGGCCCCTGGCCACCCCTGCTCCTGAAGCTTGTCGGGCAACGGCTCCAGAAGCAGTGGCCAGGAAACCCAGTGAAGGCAGGAGCTGGAAGTTTAGTTGGACATAAGAACGAATACGAGTGGCTGCCAGAGGCTACCAGAAGCTGACGCATGAGTGATTCCCGAATGAATTGTAGAGACACTACTTGTTAGGGTCCAAGCGTGGTGGGGAAGAGGTTCAGGCTGGGCCACTTTCAAAGAGGAGGTGAAATTTCCACAAGGCCTTGTAAGATTTTCTTAGGCTTCATGTGAGGGAGGGAAGAGAGCATTCTGGGCAAGAGTCGAGTGTGGAAAAGGCCCTGGGAGGTAAGGTTGTGATGGTGCAGCTTTGCTGGCTGTGACCAGGAAAGGCTCTGAAGGCCAAAGGAGAAAACTGGTCCTGACCCCGAAGGACTGAGGCCATGGGAGTCTCCGTGGCCCATGTGTATTGACATGGTGGCGGGGACAAAGAAACGGAATGCAGAGAGACCAATGTAAAGAACTGTGGCCTGGCTTAAAGAATGCGTTAGCAAGAGTCTGTATCGGGACGAGGAATGGGTGCCAGAGGTCTGTCAGAGCAAGAGCAAGAGCGGATGAGACCAGGGGAAAAGATCCTGAAGACTGAGCGGGTGAGTGACGGGTGGGCACCACCGCAAAAAGACGGGGAGGGGAAGGTGGGAGGGAGGATGCTGGGGGCTTTGAGCAGGTGGACTGAGGTGGCAGCGGGCATCTGAATGGCGGTGTCTCCAGGTGAGCTAGGTGAGGCTGAGGAACGGAGAGGTGAGGGCTGCATCGCGTGCTTGAAAGTCTCTGCAGAGCTGAGCTGACTAGCGGGGAGAGTGGGGACGACTTTGGTTGAGAAGAACGTAGGGGAAGAAGCAGGGGTTCAGCCAGTCAGCACCCACGTGGGATGGACTGGAGAGGAAGGAGCAGATAAAGGAAAAGCCCAAGGTTAGGAAGAAGCCATGGAAAGCACTCGGGTGCTACTGGCAAAGGAGAAAGAGACCGACCGACCAAAGAAGGAAGACCATACGTGGACAATTGCAATTCCTGCAGGAAGATTAGAGAAAATGAAGATTAACACCTGGTTGTTGGAGCTGATCCCTCAAAGATCTAGGGACGTTTCAAGAAGGTGGCTTCCGAAGAGCTGGAGGAGCTGGGATTAAGGGGGTAGGGAAAGCGTGGGTGATGGTGGAAAAAGTCTAAGCGGAGGGGTCCACAGACTTCCGAAGCTGTGAAGCCAAGTCATGCTCCCCGACAGGGAAGGAGCTGGTGTGGAACGTGCTGGAGAGGAAGGAGGTACGGCATGGAGCATGCTCTGGGGAGGGCAGGGGAGGGGGGGCCGTGTACGAGTAGGGAGCTTATCTTTACAATGGTAAAACTGTTCCCATTCTCAGATACAGGGGTGGTAGAACAAATTGGGTGCGGAGCGAATATTTGGGGGTGTAGAGGACAGAGAACGGATGCTTACAGCAAGTAGCCACTGTCCTTTTGGGCACAGGTAATGAGACGGTGCTGGCAGTGGGGTTAGCGGAGGGTGAGAGAAGGCATGGGTGGGCATGTCGGGACAAGAGGTTCCACAGTGACTGTTGCATGGGAGCATTGGCTCCGGAGTCCGTGAGAGGGCAGTGAGGGTGAGGTGAGCCCTCGGGGATGCGCACGGGACGCCGTGTTGGGGTTTGCTCCAGTAGGCTGGGCTGGAGGCTTCGCAAGGGGCGAGTGAGCCAAGAGACACACAAGAACCAGCCAAAATGCAGAGGGAGGCCCCAAACTGAGGTCTGGAGAAGTTGGGAGGGAGCTTCCTAAAAGAAGGGAGCTAACTCAGCAGGTGGCAGGTGAAGAAGGCTGCGTGGGGCGTGCAGGGGAGGGGGCTGCCAACCGGGACCACAGGGATGGAGTAGAGAGGGTGGTGACATGGGTCAGGGCTGGACTGTGGCCGCTGCAGAGCCACCTGGGGGGGTGGGTGGGTCGGTCAAGGCCTCGGGGGGGACTGAGATGGACAGGCTGGAGGTGATAGGCACCAGATGGGGCAGGTGGGGGAGGTGCAGTGCAGTTGGGGGAGGGGCACAGGACGGGAGTTGGCGACTTTGGACTTGGAAGCCGTGCCGCTAAGTGGCTGTGTCACGTGGGCAAGTCACTTGGGGTTTCCTGGCTGCGGGACTCATGTCAGCACCGTCCGAATGGTATCGTGTGAGGTGGTCTGTGGGACCGCAGGGGCTCGGGGGTGATTCAGAGCCGTGACCTTGAACGCTCCAGCTCCAGGTCCTCTCCGCTGGGCCTGGCAACTGCCCGCAGCCTGATTTACGTCCGTGCCCCACACGCCTCGCTGGTGGCGTCAGCAGCAGCAGCAGGCTGCCGTCACCTTGTGACACCGCCACTCCCCTTCTGCGAGAACCGGAGGCTCCGAATTCCGCAGCCGGGTTTAAATCCGTGCCCTCGCCAGCCTCCTGGCAGCGCGACGTCCCCCTGGCAGAGAAGCCGGAGCTGCCACAGCGACCCAGGAAAAGTGAGACCGAAGAGATGCCCACCTGAAGGGTCTCCCCTGGGGGCTGCACCTGGCTGGGGACCGCAGCGGGGAGCCTGGTGAGGGCACCGCGTGCAGGAAGGCCCCCAGCTGCCTCCCCCTGCCCAGCCACAGGTGTGCACACCTACGTGCCCAGCCACTGTGCCCGTTGCTGGTGACCCGGGTGTCCCTTAGTTATAGCAATGTGACTGCAGCATCTGAGCCCGCTGCTGGCCCGCCTCTTGTGCCTGACCT
>NW_024425230.1:16097322-16195981 GCF_017311325.1 Ursus maritimus | reverse complement strand
CCCCCCCCCCCCCCCCCGGAGGCTATTTTTAGAGGGTTCTAGCTGAACTGCTGCTATGAACGTGCATTTTCACTAGCGGTGTGTACGTCATTAACGAGTGTGCAGGTGTGTGCGTCCTGGAAGGGGCTGACGCTGCTCCTCCTGGGGGCTCCCCAGGCTGGCGTTCAGCTCTGCTGGGGGGCTCTGCTCCTGATGTCCCCTGTGCAGGCAGACGTTGCATCTGTGAGTCAGGGCAGTCTGGAATTTTTCACCTGGGCCCCTCCTCTCCTCCACAACGGGGGGGGGGGGGGAGTGGGTACCAGGGTTATGTCCTAAAGAACTGTGTAGGGCTGGCCCCCGGTCCTTGGCCCCGTCAGCATCCTGGGTTTGTGGAACCTCTGTCCCGGCTTGCGGGTGCAGAGGACACAGGGAAAGGCAGATTCTCGGTGCTCTGGAGCCAGACTGCCTGCCTTGGAATCTGGCTCCTGCCGCTTATCAGCTCTGTGACCTTGGGCAAACCACATTCTTAACCTCATTCTCGAAGCCTCGGCTTACTCCTCTGTGACGTGGAATAATGAGAGTACTGATTTCCTGAAGTCCGTGGGAAAGGCAGAACAGGTAAAGCATGGAGCTCTTCATTGTTCAGTGTTCAATAAATTACTAGCCCTACCCTTCCCCTTCTTCTCCCTTAGAGATTTCTTTTTATTTATGAGCTTTGTGAGTCACTGCTGTGGCCAAGCCCTGCCCTAGGCCCAGTTGAGCTGGTGGAGTTTGAAGAGCTCATGGTACAGCAGGAAGATTTTGGGGTGAGCTGGCAGAGATGGGAGAGTGGGGGCACTGAGTCTCCTATGACAGCACCCTCCTCTTGAAGCGTGCCTGACGATCTCCACATTTTACCTGCTGGCGAAGTTTCATAGGCAGGAGAGGGAGGCCTTTGTCTCTTTCCCTGAGGATAACCTGCAACCACTGTCTGGGTCGGCTCTGCACAGAGCCTGTCAGTGGTTTCTGGACAGCCTGCCCGTGTTTTATGGGAGGACCCAATCCTCTATAGGGTGTCCTCTGGGGCAGACCTAAGGTTTAGGTGGTGCCCAGGAGTGGAAGAGGAGAAAGGGGTCATAGTGGTCTTCATGTCAGGACAGTGAAGTCTGTGCCCTCCCCTTCTCCCCACAGCACGGGTGACACAGGACCCTGTGGGGGAGGAGACGTGCAGGCAGGGCCTCTGAAGGAGCAAAGAGCTGCCACCCTTTTACCCTTGTCTTGACCGGGATGTGTCCCAGCTTCAAGGCGGGGACAGATTTTCCCAGCTGTTGTAGGTCCAAGACACCTGCCCCTCTCTGTGTCAAGTTTTTTGCCAGCCAGGTAGACTTATAAATTCAGACAGTACTTTTTTCCCCCAGAGCGTGCACACCTTTGTCATGTCCTGAAGCTTCTGGTTTGCAATCATGTTGAAATGTGTCAGCTCGATGCATTAACAGGACAGTCTCAGCAGATTTATTTGGCAGAAACACCAGATTCCTGAAACCACGAGGGCTGGCCCGTGTGCCCCCTGCCCTGGGAAAGTGAAATGTACGTCACGGGCTTGGGGGCTTAACTAGCACTGAAAAGCAGTCAGATTTTGTGATCCTTTTCTCGCCTGTTAACAGTGGCCACCCCGGCTCTCACGTTGGATTCCGTGTGGGTGTTACCCACTAAGGAAGTGAGCAGGACGGACAGGGAGGAGGCAGCGAGGTCCCCACACTCTCGTGCAGAGAGAAAGCTGGCCTGGTCGGCAGGCTGGTAACAGGATCCCGGCCGCCTTCCCTTGGACACCAGGGCTCGGAAGACGCCTGTATCCACATCTTATCACTGTGGGTGACAGCAGAGCATGTTCCAAAAACACACATTCTCTCAAGCCACCTTAAAAATCTGTCTCATCGTTTCCTCATTTCCGTCGTATATAGGAAGTGATTTTAATGACAGTAAAAACAACAACAAGAACAAAATCCTGGTTTCATGGTTGTGTGACCTCATGCAAATTACATGTTCTGTCCAGATCAGAGACGTGTCATGAGGATTAAATCAGCGCACAGGGCTTCCCGGACAGCAGCGGGTTCTCAGAGCTGCAGCCCCGATCCCTTTGTGGTCCACTCGTTTGTGGTGTCTGTCACTGTGTCATTGTAGTGCCACATTTTTGGGGTGGTTCAAGAACCAGTGCACCTGCCTTAAAGGTATGGCCTTCCTTCCTTCCTTCCTTCCTTCCTTCCTTCATCAGAGACTTACTGAGCTCCTATTATGTGCCGAGCATTGGGTCACGAAAATGAATGAGGCACAGCGGTGCCCCAAAGCCGCTCCCACTCTGAAGAGATGTTCCCGCAAGCAGTCATGCTACTGTCTCTCTAATGATGACTCTGAGGGGAGCGGGCATCAAGGGCACTGGCATCTAGAACCCTGTAGAGGGGCCCTGGAGGGAGCTGGTGGGAAGAAGGTGGGAAGTGTCTTGCCCTCCCCACGCCACCTATTACAGTGATGCCCGGGGTTTTAGGAAACAAAAGCCAGAGCTGATTTGCAATGAGAGCCCCCCGCCTTCTGGGAGTGGCAGGAAGAGCAGAGTCAATACATTTTATTGCTTTGGGACTAGAGTCAACCGGAAGGCAGAGAGATGGGGCAGGAAATCCTGCCTGAATCCAGAGTTCCCATGCGTTGGCATAAAATCCTGATGAACCCTTGGAGGGAGGGGAAAAAAAGTCTATGATACTCGAGTGATACTGAGAAATTCCTGACTTTACAAGGACAGATTTTTAGCAAGGAAGTCGGATATTTAGAGGTGCTTTTTTTCTCCAGAATTATTTTTAGCTTCCAAGCTATACAATTTTTCTTGCCGACTTAGGTGCCATGTGTGGACTAGACCGGTTGGGTTGGGGAACGAAAAACAAGCCACGTCCTCCTGTTGGGGAGTCAGGAGGGAACACGCGTTCGAGGGCACTGGAGCAGAGCCTGTAGAGAATGGGATTCCTGAAAACAGCCAGATGTGTGGACTCACTGAGCGGGGTGGTTATCCCAGTGAACCAGAACCCGTTTTACAGGACAGGAAACTCCGAGAAATGGAGTGGCTTGCCCGCGGTCTCACCACCCTAGGGAAGAGTCTGAACGAGAACCCAGATGTGCCCCGTGGGGGTTGGCTTCTGTAAGTGTGCCGCTAGGAGTTGGGTGGTTAATGAGCTCAAGCCCTTCAAGGGTTTCTTGATGCTTCTCTTCTAAGGATAAGACTCCACTTAAATGGAACCCACCTTTCTTTATAGAACACACAAAGGAAAAGTCTAGTAGCTGTTTGTATCCTAAGCGGCCTCCTTTGTGCCCAACAGCTAACCTGGTCATGGTTTTAAAACTAGGGGATTGAAATTCATTGTCCTTTAAAGCATTAATTTTCTCTTTCATCTTTGGGTAATCCACAGGAGAAGAAACATGGAACTTTGAGGCAGTATGTCTGTCAAAGAGAGATTGACTTTAAGAAACGACTTGGGAAGTAGAGACGGATCTTGCCCTCCTCCTAGGAAATCATTCTGGAGAGCGGGATCCTTATTCTTACCCTGAATGGCTTTGGAGCTCTGTCTTGGGAGGCTGTGAACCCTTTTCTTTGCATTCATGGTGGTGGCAGGGAGCATGTGTTTTCTGGAGAGCCAGGCATAGTGTTGGAGCCAGCTAGTGACTCAGTGGGGCATTCTGTTCCCCGGTTCCTCTGCCTTTTGGGCTCCCAAGGCATCTCGCTGTGCATGGGTTAGTGCGTGGTGTTTAAACAGTCTCTTCCCTGCTGTGGGTCCATCAGGCTGCCCGACACACGACAGGTCTGTCCCCTGATGAGGGAAAAAATGAATGGGGGAAAAAAAAAGAAAGAAGTTGATATGACCCCACTACTCTAGGTATCATGGACAAAGTTCGTTTCAGTGATTTCTTTAGCAGGATCTCTCTTTTCTATTTATACCTGGATTATAGTCTTAAATAGAAGTGATTGGCTGAGAGGTGACAAGGGATAGGGCTCCCCCTGCCCCCCCCCCCAGCTAGTTCTCAAAGGAAATTGGGCCCCAGGTCCTTTGGGATATTTATGAAAATATTATGCTGTCCAACTTACTGTTATCCTAAGTTCAGATTTTTTTTTTTTTTGGACTCTACAATAATCCGTATTTAAGTGGAATTCCTCCTACCGTATGTTGATACATGTCTGTGTGAAGTGATGTATTTGTGCACTCCCTTACCCACCCATTTATCAATCTAGCGAATGTTTGTCGAGGGCCTACTGTGTGTTGGGTACTTCTCTGAGTCCTGGGGATACAGCCATGGAAGCATGAGGTACCAACGTTCATGGAGTTTATACCCTGGTGTAAGGGAGTCCAAACAAACGAACAAGTATAATGAAATGACAGTAGTAATAACTACTCTAATGAAAGCAAAGCAGGAGAAGAGGCTGGGACAGTAGACAATGAAGTGCTCCTTTAGAGGAGGTAGGCCGGGGGCTCTCCGAGGAGGGGACATTTGAACAGACACCCGAATGAAGAGAAGGAGTGGGCCCAGAGAGTGTCGGGAAACCTGCAGGTACAGAGGCCTTCCCACCCACACACCATCCACCTGCCTGTCCTCCCAAAGCCGTGTCCCCTGGGAGGGCACCCCGAATGTTCTAGATGCCCTCCCGCTATGGAGAAAGATGCTGGTCCCTTCCTACCAGATGGGTAGGAGTTCTTTTTCTTTTGAGCTTTTAAGCTACTAGAGATTTTCCTTTCATGTGTTTCATTTTGTATTCTAAGAGTGAGTCTTTAACTTCAGAAAGACTCTTGAATTCAGGAAATACTTAACGATACGGGCTCAATGGTGAGTCAAGCCCAACCTTCCCGAAGTCTGAGGCTCTCCTGTTAAGGCCGTGGGTGGTGCTTCATAGGGTTCTCATGAAGAACACTGGGGGACGCTGGGCACTCGGTGAGTGCTGATTCCAACAACAGCATTACAGTGGCCAGCCAGCATATCGACGACAGCCACCAAGGTTTGGGGCAGTGCGAGGCACGGAGTCAGCCACCGTACATTCTTGATGCCTGATTGTGGACGTGATTCTGCAAGGCAGGCCTACCTCTCTCCATGCGGGAGGGAGACGACACTTCATTTGAGGCCACTGTCCATTCTCTTGACCACCCCGTAGCAGTTTCCTGGGACAGTTTACTGTTAAACTGGGGTCACTTGAGACTGTCAATCAGCAAAGCAGACAGAATTTTTCTACACTCTCCTCCCCGTGAGTGGCTGCCATCTACCTTGGCGGTGTTGTGCAATTCATCACAGAGTAGGAGCTAATATTTCCCCAGGGCCCCTTAGCAGCGGAAAACGCTAAAGGCGTGGTACAGAGGTTTCTAAGTTACTTAGCAGATTTTATGAACTGCTAATTACCCCATAAAGGCGTTTTATTGGCCAAGGGTGCTCTGTTATTGGCTCTGTTTACATATCTCAGTCCCTTTGCCTGTTTCTCCTGCCCTGGTCAACGCATTGCCAGAAAGTTCTGCCTTCTGTCCAGCAAAGGAGGCTTTGGATGTCCAAGCCAGTGTCCACCACTGGCCCCCAAAGGACTCTGGTTCTATAGCTGGTGACTCTTGGAATTAGTCATTAGGCATTTCAAGTAGGAGAACTACAGCCTGGGATACGACCGTATGACCTCTCGACTTGATTGCCTTCATAGATTAGGCAACAGACAGGAGCCTTGGTTTTCTTATCTGCAAAGTGGGGGAAGGAAGGAGGAAGGCAGGTTTTTGTTTATTTTCGTCTGTTTGCTTTCTGAATGGGCTCCTCCACTTCTGAGTGTTTCAGAAGTTTCTCACGTAGGGGACAGAAGTGACAGAGCAGGTGGTGAGTTTAACAGGTGACAGAAGGAAAGCAGAGCTAGCCAGCTCCTGTTTCATTTTTATTTTTCCCACATTAGAATGCCTTAAAATGGAAAGGGTGGGGCCAACAGGTTCACAAAGCAACTGGAGTCCAGAGTGATTAAAAGAAAATAGCATGGGGCGGGGGGCTTGGGGCTCTCTGAGTTCTGTTTTCTATTTTCTTAAGAGAGTTTGGAGAAATGAGCTCGTAGGTCCACTCCCTGGTTCTTTAAAAAAAAAAAAATTGCAGGGTTACCTGGGTGGCTCAGTCGGTTAAAAAAAAAAAATATGGGGGAAAAGGAGATGACTGAGTTGTCGTGATTTTTATGAAGCAGGAAAGGATGGATGCTGGAAGCAAGAGGCGATACGCGGGAGAGGGTGACCGCATTCCCCAGCAGGTGTCCCGAGTGGATTAGTAAACAGATGGGGCTTTGTCCTAGAAGATGACTGGGAGTTGTCACGAGCTCTCTAAAAACCAGCAGAGCCAAGTCAGTGCGGTTCATTTCTGATAGGGTCGCTGTTAATACCAAATCCATACCCAAGATGCGATTTCCTGGAGATGTGCTGACAGGTTTTCTCCTCCCGTCCTTGTGAACTTGCTAAACAGCACGTTGCTCCCATTTCCTGAGAGAACCCATGTGTTTGACACAGGCTACGGCTTTTATCTGTGCTGTGCTGTATAATCCTCAGGTCCTCACGTGTATAAACCACGTGAGAAAGGCGCTATCACAATTTTTCCCATATCGTCATGAGCAAGAGTGAGACTCAGAGAGATTAAGCAACTTGCCTAAGGCTGCACAGCCCGCGGGGGCAGAAGAGGAGTCTCTCCCCAAGCTCTTACCCACAATGCCCCGCTGCCTCCCAGCGCTTACCACGGCTGCCCCCAGAGTATTCGTATTGGGTTGGCATTGGTCTGCAAAGACCTCTGAGGTGGAGTGCCACTGGGGTCTTCCCTTTGCTTCATGCTGTTCAACATTTTTAATCTGCGACCTGAATGGAACCGTAAAGGCACACGTTTCTGAGAAGCTAAACAGTTGGGACGGGCTGGAGGAACAGGTCCTGCACAGGATGGCTTAAAATGATCTTATTCTGTCCAGCCGTGGGTGGAAACCACAAGGACCGTCGCAAAGTGTACATTTCTGCATCTTGATTTTCAGTTTATTTTTTTTATTTTAAAGTAATCTCTGCACCCCGCCTGGGTCTTGAACCCACAACCCCTGAGATCAAGGGTTGCACGCCCTACCGACTGAGCCAGCCAGGTGCCCCGGTTTTTAGTTTATTTGAATTTTCAGGTTAAGCCACACGTGTGCAAGAGGGACACTTCAGAGCGTGTGGAGGGGACGTGCGTAATTCAGAGCCCGCATTGCCTCCTGCCATCACTGTGTATGCACAAGCCACCTGTTGAGAATCCTCCCTAGAATTTGTGCCAAGGATTAACAGCAAACAGAAGACCAGTCCCTTCTGCTGACTCGCTGCTGGTTCTATTGGGTGCTGCCAAGCACTGTGGAGGAAAGAAAGCCCCAGGGGGCCAGTGGGGGGAGCGAGGAAGGTGGGGGGTGTGGGTCCCTGGTCGGTTGTATGTCAGGGCTTGCCAGGGCTGGAATGGGAGGAGCAGCTGGACGGGCTGCAGGCCTCCTGGGGAGCTCAGTGATTTGCTACACGTCTCCAGCCAGAGGGTGGGGTAATCAGAACCAGAATCCAGCCCTCCAGACCCCGCTCGTCCCAAAGGGAACTCACCAGTGCCGAAATCCGCCCCTGCAACCTGGCTTCGGTCCGCTGGCCCCAGGAACAGAGACATGCACTTGTGTCTTTGACACTCCCAGGACCTGCCTCCTACCTCCATTCGGCGAATGTATGTAATCAATACTTATTGGGGGCCGATAGCGCCCGGCAAGTTTCTAGGTCCTGGGGATATGTTTTTAATAAAACAAATAAAAAGCGAGAAGGAAAGAAAAAGACACCTACCAACCCTCAAATGGGGAAACGTTCTAACTTAGAAGACCACTGGGATATTGGACTTAATGTGATATTCAAGCAGCTTAAATATACAATAAATTTTTTAGGCTGGAATGGTCAGGACTTTTTTTTCCCCCCCTAAGTGGATATTAATCCACAATGGAATCATTGTGGCTAATTTTCATGGAGAGCATGCTGCAACTGGGGCTTTTTCTGTGGCTTCCAAGGCCAAGTGCAGAATGCCAGTAAGTTGGTATTCCCAAGAATTTTTGTGCGACCCAGAAATGAGAGTGTGTTGCTTTTTTGCTGGCATGTCTAACAGGAGATCTTGACTTCTTGCTTCAGAAACAGGGGCGTGCGTGTGAACTTGTGTGCCCATGTGTGTGTTTGAACTTCAGAAAAAGTCTGACCCATGACCAAACAACCCCCTCCTCCGCCCAGACTGCCAGTGGCTTAGAAGAATATCCTGTTTCCTTCAGGCCCCAGAGGGCATCTGCTCAAGTAAATACCTTAATTAAATTACATCCTGTTGCCAAGTCCTTTCTTCAGGATGAGGCAGTCAATGGAGTCTCTTCTGGGAGAGTTACGCTATCATCACTGGATGGCTTTCTTCAGGAGGAAAATGTTTTTGAAAACGCTCCGCACCTTGTCCTACTTGCATGTCAGGTCTGTGACCAGCGGGAAGAAGGGAAACTTGCTCACTTTTAGAGGAGGCCAAATTTAGGATATGTCCCCGGTCATGTGGGAGCAGCTGCCGGGAGATTGTTTTCTCCGCCTGGCCAGCCCCTTCCACTGTGGGGAGCAGCAGGGGCGCGGTCCCTGTGATCTGGGGAGTCAAGACACTTGCAGCTGGCCAAAGCTGGGCTTATCCCCGGGTTCAGTGAGTGTCTGCCTTCCAGACTTTCCGTTTTGCATCTTTTATCTACTTAAATGTAGTCATTGCCTGGGCAAAGGCCCATGTGAACATTTGTTTTTGAAAAATGTTTATATTTTCTCCTAAGGGAATACACACTCCCCCTAGAAAACTTGGAAACCTAATATAGGCTAGGAAGGAAAATAAGAATCCTCTATTTTCCCACATTGCAGGGATAAAGTATATTTTTGTCTGGTTTTTTTCCCCCCAGTATTTTTTTTTTTTCCCCTCATCTTCTACATCGAATCCAGCCAACACTGTGTGAGTGAATGGATCTTAGAGGGTTTTGTTAATGACGCCTGCCCCAAGGAGCTGAGCCCTCATTCCAGCTGAGGCTTGCACGCTGGCCTTCATATGCATTTTAATGGAACTCTTCTGTCTAGTATTATGAGAGGTAAAAGATCTATGATTCAATCAGGCACCTTCTGGGCTCGGGTGAAGAGTCTGTGAGCCCAAAGGCCACAGGTCAATTACCTAGGAGTGATTCAGAATTCCAGCTGCCTGCCCAGTCACACTTCGTAAGGTGCATTATTGCTCTAATAAAATGTTCTGGGCTACAATTTTGTAACAATTGGTACCAGGAGTCCCAAAGGAATGGTGCATTTATCTTGAATACGGGCTCTCCCCAGCCCCCCACCAGCACAGCAAAGTTTGCTTTAATGATGTTCCTTTGAATAATTTAAATGCCCCCCCCCCCGTTGATTCATTCTGTGTACTTTATTCTGCAAAATGCCCCAAAGGGTTAGTTGGCTTTCAAAAGCTGCATGTTAGACACTGCTGGATATTTTTTTTTTCCTTCGGTGGCTTTGAGATTTATGCACGGATGCTTTTCTCAGACAAATACCAAGGGAAAAGACCTTTGCAAAATACAAAATTTCACCCCGGGAATCCACAGTGGACAATTTCTCGCCTTCTGCCAAGCCTCTGGTGGAAGCTCAGGGGTGCGGGAGGTGGGGAGGGATGGCGGTGGGGTTGGCGCGGTCCTCTTTGGTTTATGTCACACCAGAGCCCCGGTAAACGGCATAGTCACGACCGTTCCCCTAAAATGATTTAAAAACCTGATATCGTTACTGCTGATTGAACCATGGAAACCTGATTGTGAGCTTGGAAGAACTCTGCCCCGTGGGATCAGCGATTGAGGGAATTTTCGGTCTCACAGGGTCTGAGAAGTCCTCTTTTCCCAGAGCTTGGATTGACAGATGCGAAGGTTCTGCCAGGGCTGAGAAGTGTGGGTAAGTCACAACCACCACTGTGCAGGGGGTGAGAACCCAGATCTCCTGAAGCCCAGCCCTGCCTCTCCTGTGCCCCACGGGCCTTTCCAGGACATCTCACGTTCTAAGGTCCCCAGAGAGGTATGCACACTGTACCATGGAAACGACAAATGCTCTTTGCTCAGTGGTGGGATGACTTGAAAAGCAGATGCCTGGGGCGCCTGGGGGTCGCGGTGGTTTGAGCGTCTGACTCTTGATTTCAGCTCAGGTTGTGATCTTGGGGTCCAGGGATCGAGCCCCGCATTAGGCTTCACGATCAGCAGGGAGTCTGCTTGGGGATTCTCTCTCTCTCCCTCTGCCTCTCCCCTCATTTGCGCACGCTCTCTCTTGCTCTCTCTAAAATAAATCTTAAGCAGATGCCAACCTCGGGAGTTCCCGGTGTGTTCATACTGCAATGAATGTACGTTGTGGATTGTATAAAGTGCACCCCAGCTGCAGTTTGGCATCCTGTCTGAGCTCCGTCGTGCCCTTTGAGGGAGGGGCGTGCAGAGAGCATTTCACCAACGCTCGCAACGTCTGTGAGCCTTTTAAAGAAACGTTCTGCACCGAGGATCCCCAGGATCTGCTTGGGCTTCCTTCAGCTGCACCCGGACCCCCGTGTGAAAGGTCAGGGCAAGGAAGAGCAGAGACAAAGGAAGTTGATGGCAGCTTTGCAGGAGCTAAACACAAGGGTGTTTTTCAAAGGGATGAGTCAGGAGGGAAATAATAGCAGTATAAAAAGAATTTGAAAAGCATGAGAAAAAAGAAAAAGTGTTAATTATGTTAACCTTTTAGAACTTGCACAGCACACAGCAGGAACACGGGCCTGTTTCGTTGAAAGCAGCCATCTGATGATAAATTCTTTCTACAACCCCAAATACAGCCTCCTGTGCTGCTCAGTTGTTTTGCTCATAAGCCCCCCCGTTCTTGAGGCCTCAGAAGGTTCTCCTAGATCCCTACTTTGGACCCTCTTTGGAATTTCACTGTACAAAGTGGGGAAGTGTGGTGTGTCCGAGGTCAGTCCCTGAGGGGGCCTGAGCCACTCGCTGTCCTGGAGGGGCCGAGGGTTGTGGGAAGAGCCCAGTCTTTGGAGCAAGACCGAGATGGTTCATCCTGGGCTCGGCCACTTGCTGACAGCTGTGCTCCTGGCCAAGTGGTTAAGGCTTTTCGGTGCCCCGGGAGATCATCTGTAAAAGGGACATCAGCTGTGCCCACTCCAGGATTGGCACAGGACTCCGGGCCGAGTTAGCCTGCTGATGGTCATCAGAGTCAGTGGTGGTCCCGTTCCACCTGCCCTCACCTGTGGGCCATCGTCCATAGGGTTCTTGTTTTGTGTTGGGTCTGCAGCAGTGATCTTTGGTCAAGACGGGGGCCAGAATACATGGTCCCCTAAGAGGGGGCTAGCGTTCACTTTGTCCAGAACTGTCCCGAACCCAGATGGCCACATCACGTACATGCCTGTGACGAGGGGAGATGAGGCATCGTGGGCGCCAGGTGTGGGAAAGAGAACGGAATTTTCATTGGGAGCATCTGGGAATGCTCCCTTGAAGACGTGGAATCCCAGAATCCTAAGGGAAGAGGAGGGCTTTGGTGTGGTGGTCTTGGGGGTGGGAACAGCTGCAGTAAAGGCCGAGAAGTTGAGTGTCCAGTGTCGTCGAAAGTCTCAGGGCTGGGCTGTGCTTCCACCCTAGAGTCCGAGAAACGGGGGAGGGTGAATGCAGATGAAGCTGGAAGGGAAGCATTTTGGATAAGGCTGTGGGTTTTCAGATTTTACTATGTATGTAATGGGCAGACCCATCGGAAGCTTTTGAATAGCGGAGATGCCCTGGGTTTTTGGCAGAAAGCTCTGGCTGCCATGACTGGGTGGGTTGAAGTGGGATGCAGCTGCAGGTGGCGGGCCCCTTGGAAGGCGGTGTGATCCTCCTGGCAAGCCATCGGGAGGATGAGGACCAAGTCAGAGATGCAGTGAGGAGACAGCTTGGAGGAACATCCCAGAAACAGTGCTAAAAGGATCGGGAGTCGGCTTGGATCGGGCTGATAAGGAGAGGGAGGGGGTGACAAGTACCCTACCACTGGTGGCCTGGGGTGGGAAGCTAGAATGGGGGAAGGGGAAGGAATGAGGGGAAGCAAGTCCTGGCTGAGCCTTTTGACTTTGAGATGTCAGGGCAAGTCTGTGTCAACATAGCCAGCAAGTAGTGGGGTTGGGAGCGTGGGAGACAGATTACAGAAAGAATTTTACAGAAAGTTTCAAAATGTATTTGTGTACAGTTTTAGAATTTACAGAAGAAGCTCGTATGTCAAAAAAAACCCCATGGCGTGGGGCGTTCTGATCATCTGTATTTTATGGGCGAGGATACTGAGGCCATGCCTACGTAGCAGAGTCAGTGGTTAGAACGGGCAGTGAGGTTGAAGACACTTTCGGCGCACGTTGTCCAGCGCCTGGAAGCATTGAAATTCACACTGTCCGCCCGATATTTCACTTTTTGGAGGAAGACTGTCCTACTCCTTCCCCCACCCCATGTTCTCCCCGTTGGTGGAGAAACAGCCGTGTGCCAGCTTGGGCAGCGGCGTGGACACGCGGGGTGAAAGACTGAGGGACATAAAAGCCAGTGTGGTGAGGAAAACAGGAGGAGGGAAGAACAGAGCAGACAGGGAGGCTGGCCTGGCTGGGGCGCAGGGCGAGGAGGGGCAAGGCACAGAGTCAGTAGTGGGGTCTTGTCGACTGTTGGGGTGCAGAGGGGTGGGGAGCCGTGGTACAGTGCTGAGCGGAGGAGTGGCCGGATCTGCCGGTCCCTGTGGGCTGCGGAAGGCAAGGAGGATGGTGGGGCTCCATGCAGAGACCCAGAGGGATCCCTGGAAGCTAGGAGCAGGGGGCAGCATGCGTGTATCTTAAAGGGAAGACTGAGACTATTCGGATGGATTCTTTGTGGCAATTGGTTGATTCGAGGAGTCCAGGAGGGTCTCAGTATCTGGACGGGTGGGGACGCCGATAGGATGGGGAGGGCTGTAGAGAGAGCAAGCTTGGGGCAGGGTGGGGGGACACGGCCAGGAGCCTGTGTTAGGCTGTGCTAAGCTTCGGATGCCTCCTGGGCACTCAGATGGAGACGGTCAGTGGGTACTTGGGTACAGGAGCACTGACGTCGGGAGCAATGTTGGTTTGGGAGTCATCCGTGTGAGACCTAAAACAGCAAGGCTGGACGAGATGGCCCAGGGACTGGGTGCAGACAAGAAGGGGAGCCTGGGGCACTCCCTTGCTGAGGGAGCAGAGGAGGCCAGAGAAACAGCTGGGAGGCTGCAGCGTGGGGAGTCTGGGCGGCCAAGGGAAGAAAGTATGTCCTCCAGAAGGAGGAGGGATTACCTGGGTCTAGGGTGGCAGGTGAATCGGGTTTAAAGACAGTGGCCATTGGATTCATCGTCTTTGGCATCTGAGGAGGCCTGGTCCCTGAGTCTCCCCCCGCACTGACATGCAGCTCTTGTACATGGAAAGGGCCGGTGAGAATTTCACCACCACTGATCCGTGGCGTCCCTCTGTCATACCGATAGCCCTAACCATCACTCGCCGATGGCCCGTTAGGTGTCACGTGATCTCCATTTATTCTCGTTTGACCCTCCCTGCAGGACTGGAGGGTCCCCAGTTCTCACAGCAGCAGGAACTGAGGCTCAGAGAGTTTTGATGGCTTGTTCAAGGTCAGAGTTAAAGGGGCAGAGCAGGATCAGGAAGCCAGGGCAGTGGGCTCCCGGGCATGTGGTTTCTCACGCTGGGGACGGTGAGTCCAGTGGGCACAGAATAGCTCCAGAGGGAGCTGTGGTCTAGGCTTTAAGACTGGAGCTGGCCACGCAGGGGGCCTCTTCGGTTTCCTCCAGTGGCCTCACGGGTCCCCCCGGAGGCCCTTGGCTGATTTGCATACAGAAATAAGACCAGCTCCTTAATGACGCCAGTAAAATTCGCTCTGTGCTGTGTATGTTATGACGACAGTGGTGCGAAGGTAAACTTTGCCAGAGGGAAATGTCACGCGTTTTCTTCGCTTTTTCCTTTGTTAGAACGATGTTTGGTAAAAAGGATGTGGTGCAGCCCAGAGGAATATAGAAACCCAGATCTGTTTAAATATAAAAATATACAAACTCAAGTAAACACACACATACGACCGTGAATTGCAAGAAGGCTCTCTGGCAGGCTGAGTGATCTGAGAACCGTGAACCAGGCTGCAGACTGACTTTAGTTCTTACCACTACCTTGCAGGCGAGGGCAGAGGACTGGGTTCTGCCAGCCCCAGGCTGTTCACTCCAGGACAGCTCAGGAAGGGAGGACAGACCTCCCATAGTTACAACCGGGAGTGAGTTCTAACGCCCATGCAGGCCCAGACCCTATGGCCCCCCCACTTACAGAGGCCCGTCCACAAGGAGTCCATAAGTGTGTGAGTACCTGCCCTCATTCCATGCCCTTTCCTGACCCAGGAAAGGCACCAGTCCGTTTCCTTCTTCTTCTGGACCCAGTGCTGTGAGAGCCTGTGGGGTGTGAGGGTTGATGGTGGGGAGAGGGCAGGAGTTGGGTAGTGCCATAGTTTGGGGCCCCATCCTGAATTTGCCAGCAGGACAAGGTGGGGTGGGGCACTCACACGGTGCTTAGTGTGGACTGGGGCATTTCCCTGCCGTGTAACTGGGGCTCGGCCGCTGCCCCAGGCTGGGACCAGCCCCTCCAGGCTCCACTCCAACTGCAGAACTCCCCCCGGGCCAGGTTGCAATCAGAAGAAGGCACCCCATCTGTGTTCTGGATTTCTCCTGTGTGTGATCGTCCTTCTAGCCAACTGGGTTTCGTGAAACCCAAACTGGGTCTTGCCTGGAGCTCGTTCTCCTCTAATTTTTAAAGCCAGCCGGAGAGTTTGTTCTGGGAAATCTAATCTGTGCTGTCTGTACCAGCCTGTGGTTGAAGAAGGGCTGTTTCGTTTCTGAGAAACCTTCTGGGGCTTTTTAATGATTCTCTTCAACTTCTCACTGAAAATTCCACTTGGTCAGGAATTCAGGGGCTTCAGCTCCTGAGGACTGCCGTCAGGTTGAGAAACGGACAGCCCTGCACGCCCCCCACCCGCACCGAAGCAGTAATTACCCCAGACTTGTCAAGCACCTTGGTAGCGAGCCGTGTGCCTCCTTCCAAACCCAAGTCGTTCTTTTTTTTTTTTTTTTTTTTTAATTTTACCATTGCTTTAGTTTACCACTCCATGTTTCTACGTTCTAGCTTTGCTGCGACCAATCCCGTGACTAGACACTTGCCTCCGAGACGGCTTCTCGCCCGGAGGTCTTGTGACTCTGGATGCACGATGGCTCAACTTTATGCTGTGTGGGCAAGTGCCTAGATTTCACGGGGGGTGACAGTCTTTATTCAACAGATCGTTAGAACGTGACCGCTATGAAGATGGGAAGAGGGAGGCAGGCCTGAGGGCTGTTCTGGTTAACTTTGACTTGGAGGTCCTGGTTCCGGGTTCTCCTGCTCCCTGGTGACCGGCTCCGCGGGCTCATTATTTCCACAAATAGTGACAGAATGCGTTCTGTGGGCCACACACTATTGTGAGTGCTGAGGACACAGCAGTACACACTCACAGGGCTCGTACTGTAGCAACATGCCTGGGGGGGGGGGGGCAGGGGATGCCAGTTGTGTTCCTTGGGCCTTAGAGCCTTGACCCTCTGTGATCTATCTGTTGCTTGCAACTCGGTCTTTAAGAGTGCAGTGATTTTCACCTATGCGATGTCCTGGTAATAATGTCTATGCCAGATGCTGTGTTTCACTAGGCAACAGGACTGTCCTTCCTTCCTGGCCTAAGTTGGGGGAAATTGATGCCTTTAGTGATTCGACCCTCCAGGCACCTTAGTTGTGGGTAGGAATCCCAAGCTCAGACTGGTGCTTGGTGACATTCTTAAAAAACGATCACTCTAACCCAGCATTTCTACCCCGAGTCCAGGCTTCTGGCATCCAGAATCTCAACAATAAAGATGCGTGTCCACATGCAGGGGTCCGCTTCTTGGACACTAGATGCAGAACTTGCTTCACGGGTCCTAGGTACCAGTCCTGACCCGCCGTGCCCAGCATAAATCAGATTCCTAACACATTTCTAAGGCTGTCTGTACATTGCTAAAATGCAACGTTGAGCTGCTGAAACTTCATTCGTGGGCGTTGTTACTTTCGGCGTGAAACTGACCACACAGTCCCCTGGAAGGTGCGTGCAGCCAGAGACCCGACATCCTCTGCTCTCGCTGCCTGTTCCAGCGGTTCATGTGATGCTGGAACATTAACAGGCTTCCCCATCACTCTGATGACGCAAGGCTTCCTTCCCCTTAGCTTCTGGTTTTCATGGTTCTCTCCAGCTTACAGGCACAGCAGCCTAGCGGTAAGCATTGCAGCAGGGTCCTGACGTCAGTGCCGTCACCTGGGTCCTGTTTATCACTGGGATGGTCCGTCCTTCACCATGGCCTCTGGACTATGCGTGTCCTGTGTCATGGGAGGAGCAGCGGCTTACACATGCAGCAACGGATCTGAAGGGACCTCCTTTGCTCATGGCAAGAGTTGTTTGGAGAGGAGGGAGACCCTCTCCTGGGGGTCAGACACAGCATAGCAAAGTGTGCCAGGGCTGGAAGACCTGGGTTCAGCTGCTTTCTCTATGGGAGCAGGTGGAGCTGGGTGGATGGACGTGCCACCTTAGCTCCGATCCTGTGTCGTCTCTAAGATGGAGATAACGATTCCAGTCTGAGCAATGTCCCCGGCTGGCCAGAAGAAAAATACCAGAGATAAGAGGAGTAAAAGTACTTAGGAAATTATAAAATTCTGTACAGATGTGAGAGATTATTATTCATCTTCTAGAAACAGAAAAAAGTGATCTGTGGAAGAGGAAAATGCACGGGGGTGTCGAAGACGCTGGCCATTTAAAAGATATGTGCAATTTTGACTCTCAGCTTCACTGATACCAGTAATGAGTATGTCTTCCTGTTTTCAAAAATAACAATTATTACAGATTCGAAAGAGGACACTTTCTCATGAAAGTAACCAGGCCCGTTCTTTGAACAGTTCAGGGCCCATCCAGGTGGTCGCGGTGGTCTTGCTAGGCCAGAGAAATTTGGAGATCCCGTCCTGTGATGGGCACTGGAATCTGTAGCAGCAGGAGATATCCCAGAGCGAGACGAGAGCATGCCTGCGTCTTTCCTATGTTCCAGGCTGAGGAAGTGGGGAGTGGCTGAAGGAGACTTTCGAGGAGAAGGCCCACCCCGTGTGAGCTACGCTTCTCACCTACAAGCCTCCCTCCCGTGATCCTGCCACGGAGTGGGGAAGCAGGCTAGAACGAGGAACGGCAAGCCCATCTGTGCTCTAGGCACCGTGTCCTGCGGTGACGCTGGCACCGTCCTCCCCTGCGGCCCCGCCCAGTGTTCTAAAGTCCAGAAGGGAGCGGGAGCGCCTGGACAATGCTACCAGCCTCTGCCATCGCTTGGGCCTTAACTGGGCCTCTCAGGACAGTAGGGTCGTTCCTGCCAATATTGGCAGGTGGGCGGCTGCTAAGGAGAGCAGAGGGGGCATCAGCCTTTCATCGCTGCCCTTTGGCTGAAGGTCTCAAGCATCAGTGAACAACAGAAGCTTTGGGGAGCTGTGTAGAAGGCCCAGGTCCAGGCCTCACTTTTATAAAGCCAGATCGACTTGGTCCGTCTGGGTGGTGGCCTGGGAATATGCATTTTTGACAGGCAGCAGGACTGATTCAGGTGTCAGTGGTTCGAGCAATCCTAGACCTCTAGGTGCATGTCTGATTGGTCCCCAAAAGCTGTGGGGTCTGGGCCGAGCTGGCCTCGGACCTTCTGCGTCCTCCTTGGCAAGGCCCAGCTCATGTGGCCGCTCTGAGCATTACATTGAATGCAATGCTTTGTAGAAAGTGTCCAGCCTACAGAGGGGCTCAGTAAATGTTAGTCCTTGCCCTTCCTTAGAGCGACCCTGGCAAGAAAGAGAAACGGATTTATTTCAGATTTCCTAAAATGTAGGACAATGCTTGGTCCCCATTAACCCTTTTGGTGCTCATGATAATACGAGTATGTTTCCATCATCCAGTGAGTGTTTATCCAGGGCATTCACCTTACCAAGCAAGCATTTCAGATTTCAGGGACAGGGAGGGAGACACAAATGATGGGTCAAAAATAGTTTGTAGCACCGAGCACCAGAAACTCTGTTTTTGGAGGTGAGACTTCAGTGCATGAGCCTAATAATGTTTGCTAAGTAAACGGAACTCTTAAGCAATCAGCGAACAGACTGAAGAAGATGAAATTGTATGATCTTTTGTACACAGGAATTTAGAGGAAGGGGAAAGCAATAGTAGGCTATGCCCACCCTTGCTTCTAGAATGAACTGTATGGTCATCTTGACACATTTATTTTTTAAAAGAAGCTCTATGCCCAGCATGGGGCTTGAACTCATGACCCCAATATCAAGAGTTGCATGGTCTACCCACTGAGCCAGCCATTTGCCCCAACACATATATTTTAAATGCAGATGGAGACTGGCGGATTTCACCGAATAGACGTGTCTGTGTGTGTGATCAGAGCCTTAGAGTTACAGAACCTGAAGGGATCTACACTTACCCAGAGAAGCCACCACCTCCCACCCTTCCATCCACCTCCCAACACATGGCCAGTGTTAGAAATCAGATCCACGAAGGCCCAAGCTGGAGTGTCTAAGGTACAGAGAGGGATTCCGAATTTGAAGCCTATACACACAGAAGGTGTGTGAAATAACATTTAAATATTTAACTTACATCTTTTAGGAGATGCGTGTGCTGTAGACTCTTAGCTGGGTGAGACTGGATGCGTTTGAATTTAATCATTGGAGGGTTGGCAGGGAGAAGTAGGGAGGTTAATTTAATTTAGTAGCCCTGTGGGTTAGCATCAAAGTCAACGGTGAGCAGAATGCGCCTTCTTGAGAGAGAGAGAGTGGGAGTGGCAAGTAGTCTAGGCTCTCAGATGAGCCCTGGGCAGCTTGGAGGGTCATCAGTGGCGGTCCCCAAACCTGGTGCTGTCTTCTCTCAGCCACGTGGTTGCCGTCGTCCGGCTGGGTTCCCATCTCCACCGAGCTCTTGGCGTCTCTCCTAAAGCCAACACTTTTACTCTCCTCTTCACTGTTACCATCTGAAATTCACATGGTGTCAACAACGTGCCAGGCACTGGCTGTGCAAAACCTAGTCCGATCATTTTGCCTAGCAAACCTAAAATTGATGTTGAAAGTGAAAAGGTGTTGACTGTTGGCCACAGTGGTGAGGAAAGACGGAAGGGGTTGGCTGTGACCGCTGTGCTGTGGCACCTAGAAATGATTTCTGGAGCACCAAGACTGTCGGCCCGTTGTTGGGGGGATGGGGCTTCGTGGCGGCCTTAGCTCGTTCACGCACCTCTGAACACTACGAGCTTCGTGGCAAGTCCCAAATGATTCAGGGGGCACTTCCTGCGTCAGAGTTGCTCACAGAGGAACCCAGCGTGGCTTGTGGTCATCAAGCACAGAGAGTGGGCCCTGGACTGTCTTCTAGGGGCACGGAGATGGGGGAGTCAGAGAAGGTATCACAGAGAAGCTAAGCCTCCGAGGGGAATCGGAGTCCACCGTTAGACTAGAGTGGAGGGCAGGTGGCGGGGGCTGGATAGTGTGTGCCTGGATGGGTAGGGCTAAGTATACCCCAGAGTAGCGCATTGAAACCTGGCGAGCACAGGACCCAGTCAAGGAGAATTAGAAAGTTAATTTCCATTACGGGGAGCCGTGTCCCCCCACCCCAGGGACTTAGGTGATCCTTTAGGCCACGCCAAATCACCTGCTGATTCTAAGATGTATATTTTAGGAGCATGACTCAGGTGGTCATGGAGTGAAGAGAAGGGATAGATTCTAGAATACAAAATGACTAGGATGAGCTTCTGTGTTCTGGGTTAATGGTATGATTTTGGGGGGGCACCTCCGAGTGACTCAGACTCCTGGTTTAAACATCCGACTCTTGGTTTCAGCTCCAGTCATGATCTCAGGGTTGTGAGAGATCATGTTGGGCTCCACGCTCACTGGGGAGTCTGCTTGAGATTCTCTCTCTGTCCCTCTGTCCCTCCCCCCACTCATGGGTGTGCTCAGATGCACACTCTCTTTCAAATAAATGGATCTTGTTAAAAAAATGATATGATTTCTTGTGACCCATCTTTGTGCTGTTGACACAGCCATGGCTGTCTGAACACCTGGGAGTGTTTGGCCCAGTTGTTTGGGCTGTGATGTTAGTAATTGTCCCAAGCATGTGTTTGCTTTCCATAGATGCCCGTTGACCTGACTTTGTTTCTTGGCCAAGACTAGACCTGGCGAGGCTTTCACCCCAAGGGCGAGCAGTTGGAAGAAGTGCTTGGACTTGTTTCAGCTTCAAAACTAAGAGTGTAGACGGGAGGAGAGCATCACCCAGTGGATTCTAGATTCTCTGTCTCCTCAGGGCAGGCCAGGAAAACCAACAGTGGCCGAGTAGCTGGCTCCTGACAAATCCTCGGTATCCTTCCTGCATTAATTATATGTCAGCATTACTTGGGTTTGATTCTGAACTCAGGAAGAGGCTCTTGATAAATTCGGTTGTGGGAAGAAGCCAATTTCCTGACGATCAGAAAGGAACCCCCCCCCCGCACTCCCTCCCCCCTCAGACTTCGGGACCACATCACACAGTCTCGGGGGCTGTCTCTCTGCAGCCTAACCAGAAAGAGCAGGTCCCAGGTATCAGGACTGCCAGCCCCTCACTGACCCAGGCAGCCTGATGGAGGTCAGGTGCACCAAAGGAGACCATCCCTGGGCCACCCTGCCCCACCCCAAATGGAGAATTCAGTATCGCATAAACATAACGTGATACCTTTTCAGCAGAGCCCAGCTTGAATGCCAGCTGGTGAGTGGGCTCCATGCACAGAACTTGGTTTCCATTTGCATTATTTTCCTAGATAAGCTGCTCACCTGGTTCCTGGTTCACATTTTCCCATCCACCGCATCTCAGCCATTTTTAAAAATTATTTCCAAATAGGGGTGCCTGGTTGGTGCAGTCGGTTAAGCGTCTGACTCTTGGTTTCAGCTCAGGTCATGATTTCAGGGTCATGAGGTCAAGACCCGTGTTGGGCTCCGCACTCAGTGGGGAGTCTGCCTGAGATTCTCTCCCTCTGTCCCTCCCCACTGCACAGGCACGCTCTCACTCTCTAAATAAATTTAAAAAATTATTTCCTCGTAGTGATAATCACTTCTGTATATTGAATGTCTGCATTGAATGTGTTGGGTGTTTTCCATGTGATAAGTCATTTAGTCCTTAGAACTCAGAGAGGTTGAAATTGTAACCCTGGTTGTGGGGATCAGCTCAGGGAGGCTCGGAGAAGCTTTAGCAACGCTGTGGGTCTCTATCTCCTGGTGGTTTTTGCTGGGCTTCTGAGAGCCTCCCAACCCTTCAGCCTCCCCTGTCTTAAAAGGCACTTTGGTCTTGCCCTGGCTCCGCCTTCCAGCTTCTGTCTGGTTCAGGCCTGCTCTTCCCACAACCATACCTAATGGCCCCATGGCCCAGTAAACCAACTCCTGGCCTCTCAGGATGAGATTCAGAGGTTACTAGTGGCCCCTGTCCCCTCACCACCATCACCCTCCCTGGAATGCTGTCTTCTCTCCGCTTCCTGGGGTGGGGGGTGGGAAGGTGCCCTTCCTCCCCTGCTGATCACTGCTTCTTCACTTCCTGGGCCTATTTCCTAGACCCCTCTGGGAACTCCTCCCTCACCCTGTCCCGATAAGCCCCAGCTCCAGGTGTTCTGTCCCCCGGACCAGTAGCTCCAGTCCCCTTCCTTGGGGCTTCCATCCCTGCCACATCCTCGGTCTCTCAGGCCAGCCAACGGGAGGCACCGGTGGCTCCTCCCAGCCTTTCCCTTTGCAAGTCCTGCTGGATCTCCATTCCCAGAGGCATCCCAACCCTAGAGCTCCTGTCTCCAGACCCCATGACTGTCAGGGGCTCCTCCACGTCTTCCTTTGGCCCCCATGCCTCAGGCCATCCTGTGCTTGGGCTGGTGCAGCCCTGACAGCCCGTCATTACATCGTCCCACTACTCAAGAGCTCCATGTCATGCTTGCATTGGGTCCAGCCCGCCTAATGCTCCAACTTCTTCACAAAGTGCCACTCCGTCCGTCCAGGGGGACTTTTCCCCCACCTCTAGCTCCCAGGGTGCTCTTTGACAGAGAAGCGGGTCCCCCGAGCCCACCCCGACCCCATCCCCACACCTGCTCTGTGGTTCCATCTGCTCTTCCCCAACCTGAGCCGCCCTCTCTGCTTGCTTCCATCCTCCATCTCTAGCCATCTCCCAGGCCTTGGCCCCACACCTGCTTCCTCTTACTTCTGACATTTACAAATGCAACGTATGTCCTCTCAGAATAATACGTGCTCGTTGCAGGATATGTGTTAAAGTACAGAGAAGTATAATGAAGAGACTAAAAAAAACTTACAGCAATTTCTGGGTGGTGGAATGATACTTTGTATTTATCAAAGATTAAATGTACATGTATCTGTGGAGCATATATTTTTTTTACCTAATTGGAATTGTGCTGTGCATTTTATCATACTTTATTCTTTACCGGCTCTGAGAATGTTCCCTCCCCACCAATTTATCTTTAAACGGCATTTTTAACAAGCTGTGTAGTAACCCATTCTGTGGACGCGCAATTGATAGGTTTAGCCCGTCTCCTCCTGCAGGGCTTTCTGTGGCTTCCAGCATCTTAGCATCAGAAATACCAAAGGTCTTTGTTCCCTAACTCTAGCTGTTTGTTTTCTGTGTCCTATGGTTTAGCCTTTTTTTTTTTTTTTTTAACGCGGAGGCAAATTGCACTTACTGAGCTGCTGCTGTGTGCTTAGCGTTCTCCATTCTCATGTAAGCCTCCGAGCCACTTTGTGAGGAAGAGACTTGACTTCAGTCATCCAGTTCTTAGATTAGGTGGTCCAGAGGTGGGCACAGCCCTCGATCCCAGATCCAGCCCCCATTGCCCCGCCCTCCGTGATGGCGTGAAGGATGCACAGGGGTGCACACCTGTGGGCGTGCGCGAAGACTTAATGAAGGGAGTGGGCAGCCTCTTTCTTTTACCATCCCCTCCCGGCTGGATTAGATGAGTGTCTTTGCAGTGAGATGCACACCTCCGGGCTTCATCTTAGACCCAATTAGGGCTGGAAGGGGCTTTCTCATTTTATAAATGAAGATGCTGAGGGGCTCACCAGCCATCCGCTGTGTCAGGGGATAGGCTGTATTGGATAGCCTGTGGTACATGCAACATCCAACCCTCTGACACCCAAATTCCAAATTGACTGTTAGCTGGAGCTCCTGCTGCTGTCCCTGCCCGTCCATCACACCTGGGGACTGGCGCTGGCATTCAGTGCTGGCGGAGCTGAGTTTGCCTTACTCCACTGGACTCTGAAATAAGGCTGCCACCCCTCCCTTCTCCCGGGGCAAAAATCAGGAAGCCCCGTAGGCTTGGTGAAACCCTGGCTCATTTCCCTTCCTCTGCCCTTCCTTCTGCAGAGTCCCAAGTACTCATGGCCAAAGCCACTCTGAAAACCATCACGTTCTCTTCTGTCATGCTGAGATCTAAAGCCGTCTTCCATTGCTCCAGTGACGTTGACTTCTCTGTGCCTAAGGTGTTCATGTTCCCTCTCCCTCTGCCCAGCATGGTGATTATGAGACCCTTTGTATAAAGCTGGACCATCTGATAGGTCTTTGGGAGAACAGCCCCAGGCACAGCTGAATCAAGGGGAGAAAAACAAGGGTGGGTTCCGGGTGCTACTGTCCTCCCCAGTGCTTCCCCCTCCTCCTTTTCCAGCGGAGGATATGAGCAAGTAAGTATGAAGCCTTAACCCTTCGCTTTCATTTTCTGCAGAACACAAGGCATTTTCATTACTCTCAAGAAAAGGAGGTTGAGGTTCAGGAGAGGAGGTAGGATGGGGGCAGGAGGCTAGAGGACGAGGAACTGTGAGGAGACAGAGGGCCTTGGAAGGGAGCCACTTTAGAAGTGCTGCTGCTGGTGCAAAATGTGGCCCTGTTGTCACTGGGGAGGAATTCCCCGCCTAGTTGACGGCAGTGATCCAGACTTTATAACAGTGCTTCTCAACCTCGGCACTACTGACATTTGGGGCTGGATTCTCTTTTGTTTTGGGGGCTGCCCTGTGCCCTGTAGGATGCTTAGTAGTATCCCTGGCCTCGGTCTCCTAGTTGCCAGTCACCCTCAGCAGATGTGATGAGCAAAAGTGTCTTCAGACGTCATCATATGTCCTCGGCAGGGGCCCGGCGGGTAACTTCTCTTTCCATCTGCATTGAGAACCATTCGGCAGCTTTCCTGGGAACCTGGTGCTTTCACCTACCTCGACTCCTTGAATCCCCACAATAACTGCATGAAGGGAGTGGCATCAATCCCATTTTACAGATAAGGACACTGAGCCCTAGAGAGGTTATGTGTGAGTGGATAACAGTAAGTTCTAGAACCAAGATTTGAATCCAGATTGGTCTGACATCAAAGCGCATTCTCTTAGAGGTATGATTGCAAGGAAAAGAAAAGCCACTGGTGGGGTTTATTTTGAGGATACTGCGGGATATTTTGCAGGCAGCTCAAGACAGGGAACGAGGTATGATGGGGTCTCACGGAGATAGAGTCGGCATGTTGGGAGCTAAGTTCACGTGCTCGTCTCTTGGCACCCCAGGGTTGAGCTTCTGCCTGGGTCTCTGCACTTGGTGGCTGGAGGGATGCCCCTGGTCTCTGCTTCTCCCACGGCGTCCATGCTAACCCTGTCCCCAGCCTTGTTAATATGCTTCAGTCTATGTGTCAGCAATCCAGGTTCCCAGGAGAAACAGTGCAGTTGGCTCAGCCCCCCGGGGGTGAGTGGTTTGCTCCCGGTCCAATCCTGTGTGTGTCAGGGATCTGGGAGCTGAGAGGAGGAAGTGATTGGCTTCCCCTATACCCTGAGCCCTTGTCGCTGCCCCTTAGCTGCCCTGGCTGGCCCATCACCATGACAACGGAGGCCATGTTCCCAACACCTGGAAGGCAAGGGCTTTACTGACCAGGACCTAGGCCATCGTGTCCTATAGAGTGAAGCCACGGGAAGTGTGAGCAGACACATCTGTTTCTTCCATTTAGCAAACAAGTGGAGCCAAATCAGCCCCCCAGAAATTGATCTTTACCAACACTTAATGAAGAGTTAGCTGGTTAATAGCCCATGACAAATCCAGAAGCTGTTAGGGGTCTGACAACCCAGACATTAACAGCAGCAGTGGCCAATTTCCAAGAGATTACTGACATTTGGGGCCATCCAGGAAGACATCCGGGAGGAAATATTCAGAGTTGTTTCAGGCACAAGGAGGGGGGGAGGGAGAAGAGGAATAAAAGGCAGCTTGGTAATACACACTGACATTGGCATCTCTGAGCCAGGGCACAGGTTGTTCGAGGAGACTTTTAATCATAGGAGAGCTAAGAACAGAAGGAACAGTGAATCTCAGAATTTCCTCGAGCTCAGAAGGAATCCAACAGGCCCCCAGAGACCCAGAACCCCTTGATGTCATCTAGGGTTAGTCCGATCCTTGCCCCGTGACTGGGTGACTGTCATTGTGGCTGATCTGTAGCCAGCACACTGAGGTGACTATCCCGTGCCAATGAGCCCGGCCTCTTGTTTTGCTGTGGGTGCTGTCGTCTGCTTCTGCTAGGCATTCAGCAGGTGCAACAGTGAGCCCACTGTGGGCGGGCACTCGGCCTGGCCTCTACCCTTGTGGAGTCCTGGGCACAGAGGAACGACTGGCTGGAGGGTAAAGAGGATATTGCAGTGTGCTGTGAGTTCCAGCAGGGCTAGGAATAGCAGATGTGGGGGGACTTTCTGGGTTATCCCTAGGGACACGGAGCATGGTGTACCGTGTAGACATTCATAAAAGGGACTCCCGCACTCCAGGAGCTCACCCTGAGTGTGGTGGTGAAGTGGTCAGAGCCCTTGCCTTCACTGTTCCATCTCTGTCGTTAAGTGCCCTCAGCTCTGTCCTCAGTGGCCTCACTCTATCTCCTGTTCACTGGCCACCACCACTCCCAGCATCTTCTGGGTCCACCCCATCCTCTGTTCCTCGCACAGCCACCAGAATCGTCTTGTGTGCCACATCCCTGCTCAGAACGTTCCATAGGCTTCCTGTTCCATGTAGGGTAAACGCAGACTGCTTATCATGAACCACGAGAGAGAACCCCCCTTCCTCCTGGACCTGTATCCTTCCACTGGCTGTCCGTGGTGATGCAGCCTGCCCACCGGTTTGCTGTTCCTGGGACCCTTGGCGCTCACGCCCAACAAAGACTTCACGTTTGTTCTTCCCTCCGTGTGGAGCTCTTGGCCGCCGGAACCTGCTACCTTCTCATCTGTCGGGCCTAAACTCAAAGCCACCATCTCACTACAGACCTCTCTGGCCACCCTTCCAAATTTGCCTCTCACTCCACGCTGACTGTCCCATTTTCCTCTTGTTTTTTCTTCATAGTTTTTAGAAGTATCTTGTCCATTTATCTGACCGTAGAGCTACAGAGAGAGGTAAGCAGTGCACCGTGCTTACGGGCCACAGTGAGGGGAAGGCTTAGGTAACATCTGATTTGGGACTCGAAGTGTGACCTGCTCAGTTGAGATGTGGTTGGAAAGGATTTTAGGAGAGGGAACAGCACGAGCAAAGACGCAGAGGCCAATGAGCGTGTCACCTTCAGAAAACCACTTTGAGGCAGCATGCCCATCACCCAGACAACACAGGAAGGCACAGTGGGAGTTGGTGGGGGGCTGAGACCCCACACCGGAGCATCTGGACTTCACCCTAGGGACAGCGAGACGTCAGGAGTGCCCAGGAGTCATGCGCTACCTCTCCTGGATTTGCTCAGTGGAACCAAATAGGGTTTGAAAGTGAAGTTGGGTTTTTAAAAATAGGCAGAAGTGGGGTGCCTGGGTGGCTCAGTCAGTTAAGCGTCTGCCTTCAGCTCGGGTCATGATCCCGGGGTCCCGGGATCGAGCCCCACGTCGGCCTCCCTGCTCCACAGGGAGTCTGCCTCTCCCTCTCCATCTGCTCCTCCCCCCCACTTGGGCTTGCTCGCTCTCTCTCTCTCCAATAAATATAAATCCTTAAAATAAATAAAAATAAGGAGAAGTAACTGGGGACCAAGTGTGGTGAGGAAGAGAGAGGGTGCTGAGACCAGGAGATCAGCTTGGAGTGAGAAGCAAGGAGAGGCTTTGGGGTAACAAGGACTTGTTGTCTGAGCCCCTCTTGAGCTGAACAGCCCTGTGGCATTCCCGTGCACCGGTCTTTGGGAGATCGGCGATGGCCGGGGGACAGCTGCAGAAGCAGCAGCCTGTTCCAAGAAGACACGCACATTTTCCACTGCTGGTTTTCTCCACCTCTGGCTAGCTCGAGCCGCACGGACACACAAGTGCCGCATGATGAGGGTCAGATGCTCTTTGTAATTCCACAGCGATGAGTCTTTTCTGTAACATCCAGATGTCAGTGCTATTTGGGGCAGATGTTCTGGGGAGCAGTTGCTGATGACCTCACGAGGGTGTGACTTTAAAGACCAAATCACACAGCCTCGGTGAGTAAAGCCAGGCTCTGCTCTCCTAGTCCCTGTGTTGCAGGGCCTCCCCCTCCTTGTCGAGGTGACCCCATACCACCCCTGCTGGGGGGCCACCAGCATGCCTTCAAGCCCTCCTTGACCCCAGGCTGCTGGGTGAGCTCAGAACGTGTGCGAGTGGTGCTGGGGCCTTTAAGAGACTTTTCCAGAGACAGCGTACTTACGCTCTGCTGAGGGCCTTGTTCCCATCCTCCTTTTTGGGCAGCCCTTTGCAACCAGCTCAGCCTCTTAACCTGTCTGAGGTTCTATTTCTTCATCTGCAAATACATAGATAATAGATAATTTCTTATAAGTAAAGAAAAAATAAAGTAATACCTACCTGGCAGAACGGGCAGAGAATCTGAGAATCCGGGGAGATCCTGTGTGCCGTGGCGTTTCGCATTCTGGAAGGTGCCATACAGACACTAATGATCATGGCAGCAGGCTTCTAAGTATGGGATCGGGCCTCTACCCTAAGCTGTGCAGAAATGGGCTGGCATCTCGGGTTCATCCAGTCTAAACCCCAAGCCAATGAAAGAGCCCTTTCTCAGGGCTCTCCAGCAGGGCATCTCCAGCCTCTGCTTGGATTCCTCCTGTCCTTGGGAGCTCGCTCTTTTCCCAGGTCCCCTATTCAACCACAGACAGGGTTCAGAGATAAATACACTCCATTCTGTGGTCCCTGACCCCCTGTGATTCCCAGGTTCTGGTTTTCAGGGGCTCCAGAGCTTTCCACGGTGCTTTCCAGGGTGGTGGCCGCTCCTGAATGTGGTTACTGAGCGCTTGAGACGTGGCAAGTCCGAACGGAGATACATTGTACCGAACGGAAATACCACTCTGGATTGCAAAAGACTTACAATGAAACAAAGAATAGACAATCTCATGATTTTATACATGTATAAAGAACATTTTCTATGTCACTTCATTTTGTATTTTCATCTTTTACATGTTGAAATAATTTGGATGCATTTAATTCTAGAAAATATTAGTCAATTTCACCCGTTCACTTTTACTTTAATAATGGGACCGTTTGAAGAATTTAAATTACATCCGTGACTCACATTAGGCTTTATTATTATTATCGAACATGCTGCTCTAGAATTACCCAAAATAAACTAGATCCAGCCTTTTTCTCCACCCGTCCTTTAGGTATATTAAGATACGTATTTTATGCCCCAAGTCTTGTCTTCTCGTCTATCCCCACGTATCCCATAAGCACTGCTACGTGCCAGACAGCATGTTAGGGGCTCAGGTGGGATGTGATAATGAGCAAAGCAGGCTTGGTCCTTGCACTCTTGGACCTATGCTTTGATGGGGGACATAGACCTCTGTCAAGTCTCACAAGCAGGACTGTGGTTCCAGGGAAGCAGGGCAGGTCTGTGGTTCCACATGTGGCCTCCTAGCGCCCCATTTCCCTCCTTTTTAGTACATTTGTTATTTTACAATAAGCTGACATTTACAGCAAAGCTTTGAAGACAGTACAGAGAATTCCCAGATGCCCTGTGCCCACTTTCCCCTGTTGTTAATGTCTTGTGTTCGTAGAGTGCATTTGCCACAACTAATGAACCAATAACGATGCATTCTTATTAACGAAAGTCCACACCTTTTTTAGAGGACATTAGTTTTTAGCTAATGCCCTTTCTGTGTCCCAGAGTCCTGTTCAGAATACCATGTCATTGAGACGCCGTGTCTACCTTAGGCTTCTCGTGTCCCTGAGGGTTTCTCAGACTTCCCCTGTTTTTAATAATCCTGACAATTTGAGGATTGCTGGTCAGGTATTTGGTAGGTCTCTCAGGTGTGATGTGTCTGCCGTTTTTTCTCATGATCGACTGGGGGGTACGGGCTTTGTGGAGGAACAGTGCAGAGGCACGGGGCCATTGGCAGCCCGTCCTATCAAGAGCACGTACTTTCAACATGACTTATCACCATTGATGCTGACCTCGATCGCCTGGCCGAGGGAGCGTTTGTCAGGTGTCTCCACCGCAAAGTTACTCTTTCTTCCTCTTTTCTATACTGCTTTTTTAAGGAAAGAAGTCACCGTGTACAGTCCACAGTTAAGTGTTACGTCCCGCCTCCTTGAGGGCAGAATGTCTACGTACATTATTTGGAATCCTTTTGCATTGATCCATTCTCCCCCATTTGTTTAGTCACTGACCTATGTCAGTACAGACTCGTGAGTAGTTATTTCACGCTTCGGGCGAGGATGCAATACTACTTTATTTTGTTGTTCCAGTTGGTCCAACTTGGGGCGTTGGGTGCTTTTTCAGTGGCTCCTCTATCCTTTTGACATGTCCCCATCCATGTAGGTTTTTTTGTTTTAGTTACTTTTGTTTTTTGTTTTAAAACACTTCCTTACTTTCTGGCACTACAAGCTATAAGATGTTCCAGACTCATCTGGTATTAAAATAAGGATACTTTTCTTTTCTTTTTTAAGTGTGTCATGTTCTGCTTCACAAAGGGCTTTTATTTTTTTAATTTATAATAATTTTTATTATGTTAGTCACCATACAGTGCATCCCTAGTTTTTGATGTAATGTTCCATGATTCATTACTTGCATATAACACCCAGTGCACCATGCAATACGTGCCCTCCTTACTACCCATCACCAGTCTATCCCACTCTCCCACCCCCCGCCCCTCTGAAGCCCTCAGTTTGTTTCCCAGAGTCCACAGTCTCTCATGGTTCATTCCCCCTTCTGTTTACCCGCCCTTCATTCTTCCCTTTCTTCTCCTACCGATCTTCCTACTTCTTATGTCCATAATTGAGTGAAACCATATGATAATTGTCTTTCTCTGCTTGACTTATTTCACTTAGCATTATCTCCTCTAAATAAGGATACTTTTTGCACTTATCTTGTGGAGTTATTCCAAAAACTAAATGAGTTACTACAAGTAATGCTTTTCCCCCTGCATACTTTTCTTTATTGAGATATAATTGACATAATAACATTATATTAATTTCTGGTTAAATATCTATGTATTGCAAAGCAGTCATAGCAAAAATCTAGTTAATGTCCATCACCACACAGTTACAGGTTTTTTCTCTTGTGATGAGAACTTTTAAGATCTACTCTCTTAGCAGTTTGCAAACACAGAGTGCAGTATGATTCATGTCACGTGGTGTCTGTTACATTCCCAGTACTTATTTATTAAACATTTATTTATTAGAGTGTGCAGGGGGAAGAGGCAAGGGGGGGAGAGAATCTTAAGCAGACTGCCCACTGAGCACAGAGCCTGATGCGGGGTCAGTCCCATGACCCCAAGATCATGACCTGAGCCAAAATCAAGAGTGCGACGCTTCACCAACAGAGCCACCCAGGTGCCCCAGAACCTATGTATTTTGTAACTGGAAGTTTGTACCTTTTGACCCCCTTCACCCATTTCACTGCCCCCTATACTTCTTCAATAAAAAATTTTTAACTGCCATATCACTACGCTGAGATTTGAGTCAAGCAAAAGAGATCCAATTTCTTTTATCATGGAAATTCCTCATAAGTCAAAGCTCCTTGTTCCATACCTGTGTTCTTTCTCTCTCTCTCTCTCTCTCTCTCTCTCTCTCTCTCTCTTTTTTTTTTTTTTTAAGATTTTTACTTATCTGACAGCCAGCGAGAGAGGGAACACAAGCAGGGGGAGTGGGAGAGGGAGAAACAGGCTTCCCAGTGGAGCAGGGAGCCCGGTGCCAGGCTTGATCCCAGGACCCTGGGATCACGCCCTGAGCCGAAGGCAGACACTTAACGACTGCGCCACCCAGGCGCCCCTCCTTTTTCTCTCTAATGCAGAAGTTTCTTTCCCTGTTGATTCTCATGTTGTGTATCCTACTTCATTATTGCAGCCTGTCACAATCTCCCATAGTCTCAATTCCTGACTGTCACTTCATAGCCTCCCCCCCATTTGACAGGTCTCACCCTGGCAGACAAGGCACCGCCTGGGCCACACGTAGTGCCTTCACTCTGCCATACCATCAACCTGTGGGAGTCTCCTTGGGGCCCTCTGTTGACCCCCATCCGCCATCTTGAATCAAGGCTATGAGGAAAGACGTTGGGTCAGATTCACAGTCTGTCAGCTTTCCCCTAATTTATTTAATCTGGTGACCTTATAAAAATAGGAAAGGAGGTTGGTTGGGTTCCGTTTGTTTTCAGGAAATCCATTTCCACTGCTGTTTATTGCCTTTTTTTTTTTTTGGCCTTAAATGTCCATGAACCATTGGTGAAATTCACTCTGTAATTTTACTGATGTCATTTCCAGAATCTGCCTGTTGGTCTCTACAAACTGGACACTTGCCTAGTGCTGGTTTTGTGGCATTTTCTTTGTTTTGACATATTTTTCTCATGCAGTCTCTGTGTGCTTCTGAACGTTGGTCTGCATCCAGCACCTGGGGCGAGCAAGGGTCCTTGAAGTCATCGGAAAACATGTTTAGAAGTTTTCTTTTTTTCTTTATTTCTGTGTTCTGGTTCCCTCATAACCACTTTTGTTCATTCTTTTGGGGTTGAAGAACTTTTTCCTTGATGTAAAAAAAAAAAAATACAAAATCGTCATTCAGTGAGTTTGATTTCTTGCTGAACCATCTGCTCTAAGTTGAAGGCCCATCTTTTGCTGCTGCTTCATCCTGCTCCAGAAATGCCTTTTGGAGGTTTTCCCCTTTCCAGAACCTCAGCCCCTTCTGGGCTGTAACAGTGCCAAACCCATTGCTTAGAGGTTCCTACCACTCTCCTATATCCACCCTTAAAAACAGGTCATTCCATCTGTCGTCCATCATTAGCATTCTCAGTTGATCTGAGTTCCCATTTTTTTTAAGATTTATTTATTTTAGAGAGACAGACAGTAGGGGGAGGGGCAGAGGGAGAGAATCTCAAGCAGACTCCCTGCTGAGCACAGAGCCCTCAAGGGGCTCGATCTCAAGACCCATGAGATCGTGACCTGAGCTGAAACCAAGAGTCGGAGGCTCACCCGGCTGAGACACCCAGGCGCCCCTGAGTTCTCATGTAAATTATCAACTCCTCTTCCCTGTTGCCTCCTGTGTGGGGTTGGGGAGACTTCATTTCTGAGGGGCTCCCTCTCTCTAGAGTCTGACTCCCTCCAAGGTCCTTACCGATGCCAGGATGGGGTGGGTCCATCCCAACCTTCTGCGCATCGTGCGCTGGGGAGAGAAGGCGGCCTCCGTCTGCCTAAGGACACTGCGCCAGCAGCAGCATGACTGGCTTTCAAGGGGCACCTGGACTTCACCATCCCCAGGGTCCCCTCCAGCACCCAGAGTTGTTGGGGGGGGAGAACAAGTTCATCTCCCTCCCCTTTTTGTGTCTGGAGTATGTGGCTTTTAGTGGCCTTCAATGTTGGCAGTCAGTGGATTCTTTCGTCGTGGATGGACAAATGTCAGGCCCCTTCCCCGCCCCCCACCCCGGCCGGAAAATACGTTCTCAAATATCTTAACAGTCTCTGGGTCCATCCCCTTCCAGTAGGCAGCAATTGCCTGCCAGCTGCCCTGCTGGGCCGTCAGAGTGGCCAACCAGCTGCTCTTCTGCTCCCGCAGCGGCCTGGGGGGAGCCTGGCAGGCCCAGGAGTCAGTGCTCGGCTCCCTGTCCCGCTGCAGATAGGAAGGCTCGAGCTGGGGCAGGGCTGCCGAGGGCAGGGTGGATCCCATGTCCCCTTCCCCACCGTCTCCTAGACAGCGTGTCCTCTCCCTGAGCAAAGGGACTCCAGGAAAAGCCAGCGCTGGAAGGAGGTTATTGTATTTGTTCTTTCTACTTTCGAGCTGCCTTCTTTTTGCTGAAAATAATGTTTGGAGCGAAGAATGCTGGCAGGTGCCAGACATCCCATGCAGTGCTTAGAGAAGAAAAAGTGCTGTGGATTTTCAATCAGAACATTGAGGTGGGCCTCGGCGACTAATGTGCCTGAGTTCCTGGAGGTTGGACACTCCTGCGTACATACACAGAAGTCCGGTCAACCCCTGAGGACCCTGCGTCCCAGAGAGATCGCTCCACCTTAGGACTGGAGAGCCCTGCCCAGCCTAGCCCCGATGCCGCTCTTCAGTCTCACGGTCTCTTGGGTCTTCAAAGAGCAGTAAGAAGGTAGGCGCGTGGCATCCAGACGTTGGCATGATCGTTTGCTGCTTCTCGGTGCAGGTCTCCTGTGGGACCTCCTAGGCCATCTTAGGAAGTACTAATGGTCAGAGGCGGCCTGGATCCTCAAAGTAGTCCCTTCCCATCCCCCAGTGGACAAATGAGGACACTGGGTTGCAGAAGGGAGGGGTGGAGGTTCATGGCTGCAGGGGACAGCAAGAGAATAACAGAACTTGAACTCGTACCCAGTTCTAATGAGTGGTGACCATGGGGAACATTAAATGAAGGCTTACGCTGTGCCAGGCAGGGTTCAAGGCTCTTGGCATTGGTAATCTCGCATTTTTATTGTAACTCTGGGAGAGATGTAGTGTTGTCCCCAGATTTGTAGGTGAGACTAAGACCCAGAGAAGGGAGGGGACTTGACTGCGGGCACACAGCTGGGAAGGGGTCAGGCTGGACTTGAGCCTCATCACCGCGGTTGTGTCTTCAAATTCTGATTGTGCTGGATTCCTGTCTGAGCAGGTGCACGTGTGCGTACACACACACACACACACACACACACACACACCTGCATCCCTGGATGATGGGGAGTATAATTCCACATGCTGGGAAATGGAGATCGAGTCCCGAGGGTCTAAGTTCAGTGTCCTTTCTACTACGTAGAGTTAAGAGCCCTGTGAGGTCTAACCTGCCCATAGAGTTATATGCGGGATTCATTTCTTGAGTTTTTCCCCCTTTTAGTCTTTGAGTTAAAATCAGCCAGCAGGCTGAGCTCCTTGCTTCAGCCCACATCATCAGTCTGTTCCCTCCAAGCAGGCCGGCCTTCAGATGACCTCGAAGGCAGGATGCTGTTGCCCTTTGGAGTGTGAGGCCACTGGGTGGCCTCAGGTGACAGTGGGCGAAGAGGAGAGCAAGCAAACATGGCCTGTTGTTCCATCCACTTAGGGACACTTGCTCTCTGGGAGCCCACGTCACCGCAGTCCCCATGGGGGACACTTGCCTGCTGAGGTCTGCAGTTGTGGTCATGCCCTGGAGCTGCCCCAACACAGTACCACGAATGGGGTGGCTTCGAACAACAGAGATGTATTCTTTCTCCGCTCCGGAGACCAGCAGTCTGAGATGAAGGTGTCCATAGGGTCAGTTCCTTATGGGGGCTCTGATGGAGAATCTCTTCCATGCCTCTCTCTCGCTTTTGGGGGTCGTTGGCAGTCCTTGGTGTTAATTGGCTTGTAGATACATGATGCCACTCCCTGCCTCTGTCTTCGCATGGCTCTCCCCTCTGGGTCTGGTCTCTGTCTCCTTTCTCTTACAAAGACATCAGTCATTGGATTTGGGGCCCACCCGGGTGATCCAGGATCATCTCATCCTGAGATCCTTAATCCCATCTGCAGTGTAATTTCTCAGTAAGGTCACACGTGTCTCGCCAGGGCTGGGGTTAGGATTCGAACATATCTGGGGGATGCTATTCAATCCACTCTATCAGTGTTCCCTCATGCTTTATGAACAGTTGGGGAAGCTGTAAAGGGTCTTGGAGTGGGTGAGAAGGGGGTGAGCCCTTCCTGCCCCAGCCTCCCAAACAGACAGACCCAATGCCTCTTTAGGGGATGAGTCCCATCGGAAAAGAAAGGCTGGCGCCAAGGCCCTGGCACAGGTTTCTAAAAAGGGTTGCCTTATCTTTTCCCGGGAAGCAGATGTGTGCCCCCCGCCACTGGGCTGGTTCTTCCTCCTGCCCTGAGGCAGGGGGCTGGATTCATCGACCTTCCAAAGCCCTTCCCCCACCTTAACACGCATCCCCTTCTCTGGCAGCCTGTGTACGTCCTCGGAGACGGCCCACTACCTCGTCTGTGTCCAGCGCCTCGCTCCAGGTCTTGGCAGGACACATGCCTGGCCTGTGGGGGAGCGTGTCGCATCCCTCGTTACCCAGCCTGTGAGCTGTGGCTGGCGACGTGCCCCTGACCAGATGGCACGTGAGGAGCCCAGTGTTCCACGGTCCACAGGAAGCCGAGCAGCGGCTTCCCTGGATCTAGAAAACAAAACCCTGGAGGGGTGGAGGGGAGGGGGCGCCGAGGCGGTGGCCTCTACACGGAGGCCTTCGTGAGCACGGCGGACCCGGTTACGGTGTCGGGCCGGCGTTGAGAGCTCTGGGGCTCTAACGGCGCGGAGTGTGTGCGGAGAAAAGCCTGCGGTACGTGCTCGTTAGCACGTTGGATCTAAGCTGCCGCATCACTGCTCTTTACGTTCTGGGGTCCGCCGAACCCCAGGCTGCACCTTACACAGGTTCATTGTGCTTACTGTTTGTGGATTGCTGGATGTGTCCCCCTTGGCTCCCTCGGCGCTGGGTCTGGTACGTGGCAGGTGTCCTGTAAGTGAGTCTTGCTCTGGGGGGCTCTCCTTCCTTGGGTCTGGGAGTGTTTGGGGGTCGACTGGCTCAGGCCCACGGCTCGGCCCCATCAGAATTTCAGGGCCACAGGTACCAGATGGAGAGCTGGCAGAAAGGAACCGGGACCTGGGTGAGAGGGAGAGCTCAGCTGAGCTCCATCCTAGGGCTCGAGTCTGCCCAGAGCCCGGTCTGGCAGGACCTGTCCCATGGCTCCTCACAGCCTGACAAAGAAGATGTTCACCCCCACACTCCGATCTCCTCCAAGTCTTCTCGGAGGTTCCTCCTCTCCTTGCTCTTTCTTTGTGAAGTGGTTCAGGGTTTTTCCTTTGCTTTCCTCAGCGGACTGCAGGAGAAGGGAGGGGATCCCTGCCTGCATGACCTTTTCCTGTGATTTGCTCACATGAGGCCGCAGGCTCACCTTTTCTGACCTTGCTCTTCCGGGGGCAGGACAGCCCTCCTGCCTCTAAGATGAGCAAAGGAGGGGAAGAGCAGAGAAAACCCAGGGGGGCTGTGAGCCAAGAGGCCGGAGTTGGCAGTGCCTCCTCGTTCCATCTGCGCACGAGAAGGGCATTTACTCGGAGGAGGAAGAGGTGACTGGATATATTCAGGGGACCCCTGGGCTATCGGTGTCTTGAGAATTCTGGTTAAGAGGTATGAAGCATGGGGGCGCCTGGGTGGCTCAGTCGTTAAGCGTCTGCCTTCGGCTCAGGTCATGATCTCAGGGTCCTGGGATCGAGCCCCGCATCAGGCCTTTCTGTCTTTCTCTGTCCAATAAAGAAATAAAATCTTAAAAAAAAAAAAAAGAGGTATGAAGTACGGCCCTTTGATAATCCCCCAGAATAA
Organism: Ursus maritimus; assembly: GCF_017311325.1. Lineage (NCBI taxonomy): Eukaryota > Metazoa > Chordata > Mammalia > Carnivora > Ursidae > Ursus > Ursus maritimus. The sequence goes on along the minus strand of NW_024425230.1, from coordinate 16,159,118 downwards.
TGCATACCGTGGGTTCACAAACCGGGACTCACTTGAGCGCTCATTCACGGATACTCCCTAACCACTTGCTGGGAGGCAGGCCCTGCGCTGGGTACGAAGGATGTACAAAGCCCGGTCCCTGGTTTCTTAGGTGGTATAGCTGTTACACGAGCTGATTCTAGAACTAGCCTTTTCTGGGTTCAAATCCAGTCTCCATCACGAGTTCCTATATGACCCTGAGTAAGTGGCTTAACATCTCTGGTGTCGAACTTCTTTTACTTGTAAAATGTAGATGAAAATAATCCATCTTCCAGTGACCTTTTGCTTATTATCTCCAGTAAGATCAGAGCACCGTGTGTGCACTTGATAAAGCTTAGCTCTTGAAAAGAAGATGTGGAGGGGACTGTTGGGTGTGAGTCCTCCTGATGTCTCGGGAGCTAGCCTCCTTAGCTGCTGCTGAGGTCTGTGCGTGGCCTGCGAGCGGCATGTGTGTTGCCTGTGTGCCTGGATGTGGCCCCCCTTGGGCACGCAAGAAGGAGAGCACCCTAGCTTACATCAGCCCCAGGCCTGGAGAGCAGAGGACCCCAGAGTCAGCCCTCTTCCTTTCTGTATGGGAATACTGTTATTTTTTGCTAGAAAGTTCTCCCGAATGTTACTCGTGTCAGCCTCAGGGCTGAGGTTGAATTTCTGTGACATCCAGTCCTCTCAAGATGGGGATGGACAGGAGTTCAGTCCTTTTGCATCTGGTGCCGCTTGGCCTGGGACCCAGGGATCAGCCACACAGGCCTTCGTGTCATGTGGTCAGACCTACAGTGTGGTGGCCGCACAGAGATTATGGGCAATCACACATTTGTTCTCCATCCCTAAATGAGGCCTAAGAAGTCTACCTTGACTGCATCAGATGGTAAGAGGGAGTTAGAAACTCCTACCTTCCACTGGACCAGGGCATAGACTGTTCCGGAAGGATTGGTTCCCATCCTTGTCTCTTCCATCAGACTGCGAGCTCGATTCCAGTTTCAACAGAAACATAGCAAGACCTTTTTTTTTTTTTTTTTTTTGGTCAAGTCTTGTGTGGTTCGGTTCATAACATCCTATCACACTATTATGAAAAACAAAACAAGATGTGGAAACACTCAGCTGGGAGAGGGTGGGGGATGTGGAAAGAGGGAGCACAGGCTGCCAGGTGGCTGCCCTGGGACTCTCCTCCATGAGGGCCCAGGCAGGGAGGCAAGGTGTTTCCAGGGCTCCATGTACACTCTTCTCCCTACGCCAGCCCTCAGGCCTCCCTCAGCCTTCACATCCCGCGATCAAGGAGGCACCCGGCAAGCACACTGGCATAGAAGTGCTACTGACTAAAAAATACTTCCTTTCCAGATGAATTTGCATGTTTTAATTGAAGGCGGATGCCTTAAGTTAATTCAGCACAGCAGACTTGCTTTAAGTATTTATTATTCTCAGAGGAATAAGATCCTGAGAGCTCAGTAGGGCCCTTAGGGGCAGGTGGGGGAGGTGACGTTGGAGCTCCGTATGGACTTCATGGGGATGGCTCTGGGGCCGCCAGACCCTGTCCAGGTCAGATCGGTCTCTGAAAGGCACACAGACACAACGTCCCGGGGTGTGCTGTGTCAGGAGGGGGACTCCGGGAAAGGCCAGACGGTCTTGTGAACTGTGCAGGAAAGTGTGAATGAATTTTCAAGGGGCTGGTGTGGTCACACTTGGGTCCTGGAGAAGGAACCTATGTCAGCCCTGCGGTTAAAAAAAAAACAAAAAACTAAGGGTCGGACTTGGCGAGTGGGAGACCAGTTGGCCCAAGATATGAATTTCTAATTGTGGGCTTTTAGATCCTGGCACACGCCATTCTGGAAGGCACTAGAGGGCGGTGAGATTGGAGCCCAGAAGCAGTCTCTGACACCGAGGCCACTCTCTTTGGCTCTTGCTCACACGGTCTGCTCAGGGCTCAGATGGAGGCCCACGGAGATGTTCACTGTGGTTCCTCTGCTGGCTGGTCATGAAGGCTTTCCCTGGAAATCAGCGTGCTTGGAAGCCGCTGGCTCCCATCCGACCTCTCTCCCACCCTAGGGCAGCTCTGGGAGGGCACCTGGATCAGGGCCTGCTTGCCTCCTTCAGCTCCCTTTCGATAAGCCAGGAGGTGCAGTCTGAGAACTGGGCCAGTCCTGAGGTGGGAGTTGGTGAGAAGAAACCAGCAGGAGAAAACATCAGCCCAGCCTGTACTGTCAGATCTCCCAAAAAGGACAAGGAAAACGGGCAGCTAAAAATAGCCCCTGAGGGCTAGTTCAGGTCTGCTTGTAAGTACTGAGCTCCAAGCTAGAGGGAAGTTTAACCATTTAGGAGCCCGGTGTGCTATGATGTGTTCCTGGGGCACCTTTCGAGGAGGCGGCCATGACAACTGAGCGTGGGCCTCAGCAAAGACGAGCGTGTGGTAAATGTGATAGGTGTTCCTCAGGGCCCCTCTTCTGTAGAGATAACCAGTTAAACTCATTTTGGTCAAAATCCTGGAAATGTGAGTGGGGTCCCTGTAATGGCATAGTGGGGTGACTATTACTTCAAAGCCAGACAGGCCTGGATTCAAATCCCAGCAGCTCTGCTATCTGTTGGCTACCTGCTAGACCCCTGGGCCAGTGTCTTAACTTCCGGGAGCCTCTCCTTCCCTGTCTATAAAATGGGAACAGTAAAAGCCATTGCAAAGGATTATCAGGAAGATTGAATGAACTCATATAAACCCACTACCGGGGGCAAGATGAGGGCTCTGCCTACATTCGTTCCCTTGAACTAGGGTCACAAATCTTTTTCTTTCAAAGTCATTGAGGGGCGCCTGAGTGGCTCAGTTGGTTAAGCATCTGACTCTTGGTTTCGGCTCAGGTCAGGATCTCAGGGTTGTGAGATGGAGCCCTGTGTGGGGCTGTACACTCAGTGTGGAGTCTGCTTGGGAATCTCTCCCTTTCTCTCCCTCCCGCCCTGCCCCTCTCCTTGCTCTCCCTCCCTGCCTCTCAAATAGAGAAATAAAATCTTTAAAAAAAAAAAAAAAAAGTCATTAGGCTAGGCACTGTTCTGAGTTTTTGCTTTTTCCATGGATTATCTTGTTTAACCCTTAGGGCAGTGTTACAAGGCAGGTACTAAAGGTGTCCTCATTTTATAGAGGGAATGAATGAGATTTGGGGATGTGTTTATTCTGAGCTTCTTAGTGATGGAGGGCAAGTTAACCTTTCCAGCAGGCCGACCTTGCAGCGTCAAGCCACGGGCCCTGCATTAGATAGACAGACTCCTACCAGGGCCCCGCTGGGAGTTCAATAAATGACCCCCCGTGGTGAGCCCCATGGTGGAGCTTAAGCTAAAGGCTGCTTCAGGGCCTCTGACATCTTCCCCTCCTCCCCTGCTTGCAGAACTTTCACCAGAGCTTAAGAATCCATTGGCTGAATTGGAGTCTCAAGTCCCTTTTTTTTTTTTTTTTTTTGCAAGGAGAAAAGAACAGACTAGATCATTTAGTTGCATTGCCATAAATATGTGGCCAGCCTTTCCTGCATTGCCCCTGCTTCCTGCCGTAATTAAAGAGGGTCCATGTGCTCAAACCCCATTACAGCTCTTTTTAAAAACCTCCTTCTTTCTTCTCCCTCCCCCCTTTTCTTTGCAACAATGTTATTGAGGTATAATTTCTATACCATAAAATTCACCCATTTTATGTGCACAATTTACAGAGTTGTGCGGTCATCACCACAATTGAACATTAAAACATTGACAACTCCCCTATTTCTGTTTAAAAGTGGAGAAAGTGTTAACATGCTGGTCCTGTCGAGCTCGTGATTAGAAAGTAGAGAATAAGGAAGATCTGCCTTAGACGGCTAGAAGTTCGTCTAGCCAGGACGTGGTTTATGGGCGGCGGTCACAGGGGTGACACCGAGGGGAAGAGTAGGGCCTGGTCACGTCCACTGTGCGTGTGGGAGGCCCAGGTGTTGGGGCCATGTTCGTGCCCCCAGGGGGAGCACATCCGCATCCGTGGGCAGAATTTCTGGGAGAACATGAATAGCCTCAGGAGAGTTGACCTCCTGGATCCTTCTTAAAGGAAGCGGGGAGGAAAAGCCTGGCCCAAGTTCAAATCCCAGAGGGGAATTGGTACCAGAGGGCAAATGTCCTTGTGATGTTCTTCAGGTCTTCAGAGGAGGAGCGATCCAGGGGGAAGACCTGCAAAGACAGGTTTCAGTCCTGGCTTCTCCAGTGACCCACCCTAAGCCTAGTATCCTCTTCTCAACATTGGAGAAAACAGTTGTTTCTGTCCGTGACATTTTTGTGAAATGAAATGACAGTGTGCATCCAAGGGTTCTAGGATATAGTAAGTGCTCCGTAAGCATCAGTGATTGCTGTTATTAGTAAAGATAAAGCAGCATCCGAGGGAGGCAACCCTAGAGACCCATCTGGCCCCCTAGGGGAGATGGCAATGCATTTGGTGGTGGGTTCCAGTTCACTTTCTTCTGTTGACTGTATTCATGCGGCTCTGGCAAGTTGCTGGACCTCTCTGAGCCTGTTTCCTCATCTGGAAGGTGGGCCTAAGAATGGTGCCTGCCTTGTAGAGATGGGGCGGGATCAAACGAGACCATGCACGTAGAGCTTATACCCTGGCTAAGGTGCCGGACCTGCCAGGAGGCCCATCGAGGTTGGCTGTTCTCTGTGGATATTAAGGCCCCTGTTCCTCAGTTAATATCAAAGTCCACGTCTGGACGAATGCATGAACCCTTGCAAGCACAGGCCTAGTGAAGAGCCTGATGAGAATTTGGATGCAGTTCTAGGGTGTCTGGGAGTCTCAGCTCGCTAGTTCACACCTTATATGTCCCGAGGGTTCAGCAAGGTGCCTCGGGAGCCACCGAGGGGGGGACGGGGATCAAGTGGGCTCACCCCGCCCCCTTTAATCAGACCATCTTTCTGTGCATTTGTTTTCGATTGGCCTTTTATGTGAGGTTTTTTGAAGAAAGACTTCTGCAAAATAGAGGAAAACAAGTTTGGTCTTTGCTAGGCTAGAGTATCTCCAAGCACGTAAAGCATTGCGGTCCTCAGACATCTTTCTCCAGGGAAGAACCTCCTCGTCCCTGAGCAGGGGTTCCAGACATGGTAGGATGTGAGCCCCAAGCCCCCAGGCAGCAGGGCAGGGCCTGGGTGGGCTGAGCCCCCTAGCAGGAGAGGGTAGCCTTGTCCATTGACCTTGGAGGCCATGCTCATGTCCCTGCCTTTGCACTTGGCATGACCAAGGTAAGAGGTGCTGTTTTAGGGCAACACCTGGAGGGGATCTGTGCCAAGAAATGAGAGCTTGTCCTTCCACACCGAGAATCTCCGTGCACTCCTCACCATTGGCGGGCAGAGCAAACTAAGCCCTCAGAAAAGGGGGACAGTCCCTTCCAGCATCCTCATTGCTCACATCCCATGTTGTGGCCTCTTGCAGAAAGCCTCTTCCTCACTAGTTTTTGCAAATCAGGTGTGGGCTCTCTCGTTGTCAAGTTCTTACCAGCTTCCAGCTTGTGCTTCTCTTCAGTGTCCACAACAGATTTCTAGGAGTTCCAACCTGTTTGCCACATTTTACATAATTGCTTCTTGTTCTCTGAAACTCCGCCCCTCCCGAGCCTTTGACCATAGGAGACTGTGTGGCCCTAGAGGCCTCGGTACCTGCCTGGATCTCACTTCTGCCACCAAGAACGCAATCAGCAACTTGAGAACATGGTCTGCTTTGCAAGACCATTCTCCCAAAAATGGTAGAAAGGGTTGAAAATGGTGATAAGCACCTGCTCTGTTGAATCAACTTGACAACTTTTCTGGGAGAGCTTGATATGTCGCAGCTTGCTAGGGATTCGGGGCCTTAGGGGTGGTTACAAGAACCCTCCTCTTGGGCCTTTCATGGCCTAGTAGGGTCCACTGCATTACATGCGCCCAGGGAGCTACTGGGGTAAAGTTCCTGGAGCATGACTCTTCTCCCCAGAAACCTTTCTGTCTCCCTGCATCTGTATACAGACTAGCTCTGAGCCAGGCACTCTGGGGTCCCCTGTGATCCAGCCCAGACCAGTTTCACAGCCCTCTGCTCTGGGCCACATCCGGTCCCCACCTCCCTCCCCTTCCCGTGGGGTGTTCTCAGCCCTGCATGCCTTCCGCTTCTCTCAGCCTGTCAGCACCCAGCACCTAGGTCCCAGGCCACATGCCCTCCATCCCTGAGGGAGAAGGGAGGGAACTCACTGCAGAGGACGGCAGTGGATGGGATGGTCCTGCCCTGGATCCACTTCTCTTTGGCTTCTCTTGTCCTCTCCGAACATACATACAAGGGACTTCTCGCACATTGGCCGTCGGGAGACCTAAAGCACGGTGTGGTTAAGGTGTTAACCTGGCATCAGGTGTTACCAGCTGGGTCATTTAGATGCATTAAACATAGCCTGACTGCAAGTTGACCAGGCCACACCTTTTGGGACTGGCTTTCCAGAACCAGGCTCATCCACGCAGACGACTGCTTTCCTTTGTAGCTTGCAAGTAATGATGCCTGGCCCCAGCTCCCTGCTGAGGTCACCGCTGGGTGACATCAGGGGGTGTGGACCTGATTGAGTTCCATGGTAGGGACGCATGAAGCTATTCGTGTTCTTTATAATTGGCATTGCTTTCAAAGCAAAACTTAGCAGTAGACCGGCCGTGATGGAGTCAGAAGTGAGACTTTGCTGCCCAGCAAATCGTGTACGAGATCCCCAACCACGTGAGGCCACCCCCACCCCCACCCCGCTCCCACTTGCAAGGATGAATCAGATGGTTTACTCTGTTCTACTTTCCTCTTCAAACAGGAAAGCAGAGTCCAAACCTAATTAAGACAGCACTTCAAGTCTGTAACTAAATTCATTCACAGCCTGACTGCACCGGGGCACAAAGCTATCTCTGGCTGCCTCCGATTGCAAACCTGACTCAAATGGTTATCATTTATTCAGGTTGGAGCTACTGGCGGGATTAAAAAAAAAAAATACACCTGTTCTTCTCATGCTTGGTGGGGCCACTCAGCTCCAGTCACTTTGATCCCGGTCAGTGCAACGGCTCCACGTCAAAGGAAGCCCCAAAACACGCTCATTAATTAACAGCTGCAGGCACTTGGAATGTTCTGTCCGAATGGCGCGAACAGCCTCACTCCTTTGGCGGCCAGAGCTAGAAAGTAGAAGAATCCCAAACAGAACTCCTCTTTCGAGCTCCTGCTAGCTCTCCCCTCTCACACAGGCTTGGAAACCGTGCTGCCGAGGAGTTTCCAGCCCTGTCACTGACTCGCTGTGTCACCCAGGAGATCCAGAACCTCTCTGGGCCTCACTTGCCCCATCAGTCACGCACTAGATTGCACATCTGTTTCAGGGGGTGATTGTTAAGAGAGCCATAAACATTTGGGATTCCTACTCTGTGCCAGGCACTGTGCTGGGCTCTCAGGAGGTGAAGAGCAATAGGATAGGCCTGCTTGCTCTCAGTTCCCAACCAGGAGCACTGTTAGCCCCAGGCGACATTTGGCAATAACTGGGGGGATTTGGGGTTGTCAAGACTGGGGGCATCTCATAGGCTGAGACCGAAGGCGCTGCTAGATACCTACAATGCATAGGACAGCCCTCCACAACCAAGAATTTTTTGCCTTGTCATGTCCGTAGTGGTGAGGTTGAGAGAGACTGATCTAAGTAGACCAGCCCGGATGTCTAAGCAAATAATTTCGGTGCAGTGAGACAGGAGTTAAGAGCGTGAAACAAATCACTCGTATCCAGTGGCCTGGATTTGCTGGTGCTCAGTGACAAGTCATGCACACTGTCCTCCGTGCAATGCGTACAACACTGGACTCACGTGGGTAACAAGCATCCAGAGAAAGAAAGCAGACTTTGCATCCGTTGCACAAGAGAGGAGTGCGTCTGGCTGATGGAAGTCTGGCTCGTGTGATCCGGTGTGCTCCCGACTGTCTGTTCCAGCTCCATCAAAACCCATCCCTGTCCACAGGGCCCCAGAGACAGAGGGAACCCAGAACAGGGCCAGGCCTGCTGGGGGAGGAGGTGGCCTTCAGCAATGAGCAGTTCTCCGCGTTCGCCTATCTTTCTCATCTGAAGGCTCTCAGCCCCGCACAGAGCTCTGCAAGGCAGAATTATAAATGAGTCACCCAGTGACTCACTGGGGAAAGCCCTCCCTCCCCAAGAGCCGTGGCTGAGAACCCACCCAGGTGACATAAATCCAATTTCTCAGTTCCCTTCTTGCCTCTCCCCACAAAGGACTAAAAATAAAATGTAAAATAGCTAAGATGACTTAGTGCAATGACTTTTCTACTTTCATAATAAGACAGTAACGCGGAAATGTTTAAAGAAGTCGAGCGGAGAGGCTACCCAAATTAGAATACACGAAGGTCACAGCACGACGAGGGGTTTCTTCCGTTGCGTGGGCATCAGGCTCATTCAGAACCAGCTTTTCTCCCAGCAAGTTATTGTCCCAAAGAGGGGAAGGGGGAGTGGAGAGAGACGAGCATGATTCAGGCTCTTCCAGTCTCAACAGCAGTGTCCTTAGGAAATCACTGAGCCTCTGAGCAGTCACTCGTTCCTTGGTCTTCACGGGGGATGGAGGGGGGGTGTCTTGATGGTTTAGGCATATGAAGGGGATTTGAAGGTTAAGTAAGCATTTTACTAAGTTACCGCTAATGTTGGGGTTGTGGTTTTGCTTTTACCTTTTAAAGAGAGGTCTTACGGGGCGCCTGGGTGGCTCGGTCGGTTAAGCGTCCAACTCTTGATTCCAGCTCAGGTCATGATCTCAGGGTCGTGGGATCGAGCGCCACATTGGGCTCTGTGGTCAGCTGGGAGTCTGCCTGAGGTTCTCTCTCTCTCCCTCTTCCCACCCCCCACCTCTCCCCGTCTCTCTTTCAGATAAATTTAAAAAAATAGAGGTCCTAAAGTGGTTATGGACAAAATGATGTCTGGGATTTGCTTTAAGGTAACACAGTGAGAGAAATAGATGGGGTAGACAGGGCAAACTGCCCTTGGTGACCATCGGGGCTAGTGATGTGTATGCGGGCCTTTGTTATTCTGGTCTGTCCTCTTTACTTTTACATTGAGTTTTTCCATCCTTTCCAAGCGTCTACCCTTCACAAAAGAGTTCTCGAGATTGCACAACAATGTGAACTGTAGACTTCAAAGTAGATAAGGATGATAAAGTTGGGGTTGATTGACCGCTCCGTGACTGATCTCACGATGACAGGCCATTGGTGGGGTTGATCCTGGCAGGTACGTCGTACGGGAGGTGTCTCTGCCAGGATTTTGGAGCCTGGGCGTGACGAGCTTGCAGCAGGACCCAGGAGGTCTCTGAGCCCAGGGCCTGTCCTTCCTCACTGTCACCGGGGATATGGTTAGTGGCACTAATCCATCCTTCCGTGTGTGAGATGTTCGGAGAGCAAGGGGTGGTGCTAGTCTTTTTCTTGTTTCCTTGTGGATTCTGAAGTTTTCCAGTTCATAGATGTTAAAGGATTTTGGATGGGGTAAAATGGGGGCTTTTTTTTTTTTTTAAAGACTTTATTTATTTGAGAGAGAGATTGAGAGCACAAGTGCAAGGAGGGGCAAAGGGAGAAGCAGACTCCCGGCGGAGCAGGGAACCCAACATGCGGCTCAATCTCAGGACCATGGGACTGTGACCTGAGCCAAAGGCAGACGCCCAACCGACTGAGCCACCCAGCACCCCGAAATGGAGGCTTTTTGAAAGAAATCTAGAATTCCAAGAGTAATAAACTCAGCCCCCCCTTGGTTTTCTCCCTCTCACTGGGTTTTGAATCCTATATTCAGAAGGAGATTTGGCCCAGCCCAACCCCAAAGCATTGTTCACTCCACCTGCAGCCAATTGTATTCTGAGTTCCCTGCTCTGGACTTAGGTGAATAGAAGGCCTGGGGAGATGGTCCAGGAGAGGTGGTGATTTTCAAACTTTTGGCCATGAGACCATTTCTTTAAACAAAATCATAGTAGTTGCCCAGGGCTGCCACATAATTAACCACAGACATGGTCGCTTAAAACAACAGAAACTTATTTGCTGGTGGTTCTGGAGGCCAGAAGTCCAAGATCAAGGTATTGGCAAGGCCGTGCTAGGGGAGAATCCTTCCTTGCTTCTTCGAGCTTCTGGTGGCTCCTGGCAGTCCTTGGCTTGTGACTGCATCACTCCAGTCCCTGGCTGCACATGGCCTTCTCTTCTCCCTGTCTCTTCTCTGCCTGTCTGTCGTAAGGACGCTTGGATTTATGGGCCCCAGGGAAATCTAGGATGATCGCATCTTGAGATCCTTGACTTAATGACATCTGCAGAGGCCCTTTTCCCAAATAAGGTCACGTTTGCAAGTTCCCGGGCATGGACATGTCTTTTTGGGACTGTCATTCAACCCCCTATAAAAACCTTACCCAGAAGTCCACACGGCAGAATGAAGGAGGAGGGGGACTCCAGTTAGAGCCCACTCAAGACCTCATCTCGGTACATTCGCACCCTCCCCTCCCCACTGGCCGGCAGCCCCTGGCACCAGGGAGCCCTGCTTGGAAATCAGGGCTTTAGTGCGGGGAGCTCAGGAGACCTTGGTGTCAAAGCTGAGGCTTGGAAATGGGCCGGGGGTTTTGGACAAGACAACTTGACCTCTCGGTATCATCATCTGTGAAAAGTGGGATGTTCAGGTCTACACTGCAGCGTTGAGTGTGGTCTCAATGAGGCCAGCCATCCTTGGGTCCTTGGTTTTCTCTCACCTCGCCAACCCCCCCCACCATGGAAACAGGTGACAGGGGTGTGATGGGGATGCATTCTCACTTCGCCTCAGGGTTGGTCAGGAACCAGTGCACAAGAGAGCTTATCCTGGCTTTCAGACACAGCCAAGAGCTTCTGGAAATGTAGGCAGCAGGTTTTTCTTTCTGTCTGACAGAAACGAGGACGTGCCTCAAGTTTATTGGGTTCTAAGTGCCGGAAGACAGTCCATGTTAAATAGGTCCTAGTGATCGCCCCGCACTCTGTACCGGCCCTGCCCGCTTGCATCCTGAGTTGGATGTGGGCTGTGAGCAAGGTCTGAGATCCCCTCCCTGCAGCCTGGCTGTCGTAGAGCGGGCTTCCCAGCCTCCGCATTCCTGGCCTCTTAGGCTGGATCGATCTTTGTTGTGGGGGCTGTCCTGTGCGTCGTTCAGCAGCATTCCTGGCCTCTACCCACTAGATGCCAGGAGGACCCCCGCCCAAAATGCTACAGCCAGGGCCGGAATGGCCACTGGTTAACAACAGCTGCTTGAGAGAAAGCATCCTCTCCTGAGCCAGGTGTCAGAACCTGAGACATGGCTGTCTCAGTTGTAAAAATGTGTAAAAAGATGTGTAAATGTCTCCTTGTAAAAGTGTGTAAAAAAAGGTCGGGGAGTGGGCCCACATTGCTGCACCCAGAGCTCCTGGTGGGAGGAGCTCATATGTTACTTCTTTTATCCCTGACTTGAGTAACACAGACTGAACCAGACTTTTCTTGCTTCGCATCATTGTCTCCTCCCTCTCCCTCATCTCCAACCAGAACCACAAGCGATTTTCCAGGAAAAGGAGGCTCACGGTGTTTGGTCCAGTTATTGGGATAGTTTCTCCAGCCCTGTTCTCAGATGGACCTTGAGGGACCAGGAGGACATGGTGCTGTCCCCAAACCTCTCCACCTATGTGTCTGTCCTGTTGCCTTTTCAAAGTAGATATCCCTCAGCACCTGCTCTCCCCCTTTCTCCGATTGTGAGTTGGAATCCCACCTCTCCTATTTTTCTAGAAAAATTCAGTGTCCACATAGTTCCCAGAAAAGCTATCTTCTGAAACTGAGATGCTGGGAAATCAAGCAGCTGTTGTTGATTCAGCCTTAGAATCTTGGGAGAGCAGAGCAGCAGGGGGTGGCCGAGGGTGACACAGCTTTCTGGTGGACACCTCCCATGTCCTGCTTTTCTGTGTTGAGTTTACTCCTGCCCCTTCAGGAAGGGACTTCACACCTGTACTCTTGGAGCAGTTGGTGAGAAGGGTCTCCAATCTTCTGGGTGCCTGGGTTGGTGGGAAGGCTTAAGAAATTCCTGGAAGATTGCCCAGATGAAAACCCTAGAATCTTAGAATTGGGGACTGTCTTGCCTGCCTTCCTCCCACCCAGCAGGAAAGCCCTCCCCTGCAATCCTGACACCTGGCCACTCAGCCTCCACTTGCACCCGCACCCCTCTTCCCTTCCCCACTGCCCTCCCCCTCCGTGGCAAGGAGCTCACCAACTCCTAAGATAGTCAGTCCACCTGTGCCCAGTGCTTCTGGTCACCTGCTTTGTTATAACCACATCCTGAATATGGTTCTGGCTTCTGAAAAGACACCCAGTGGTTGAGCTCTTACTCCTCATGACCATGTTTCAGTCTTACCACCTGCTCGTTCTTCATTTCGGTTCCTTTAGTCATTTCATGGCATGGATGATTCTAGATCCCTCCCTCTCCCCCAGGTGCCCTTTCAGGCAATACTCCAGTACAGCATGGGTCTCTCTAAATGTCGTATTCCAGACTCATCCATCATGTAAGGATACAGTGTCTGCCCACTTGTACCCCAGATACTCTTGATGCCACCAAGCTGGCATTGGTGTTTGGGACCAGCGCTTACTAACGGGGATGAATGCTGAGACTTCCTGCCCTGAACAGCTGGCGCAGTGCCCCTTCCCCAGCCTTCCCTAAAGTTTCCAGTATGTGCATGCTGGCTACATGTCCTCCTGATTCTTTGGGTCTCTCGATCCAGCCAGTTATATTCATCCTGAGTCTTTAATCTTCCCCCGGCGTATTGACCACCCCTCTCCAATGAGCGTAATGTGCCAGCGCTCCGTCACACGTGTGGAGACCAGGACAGGAGCCCGCAATTGCTCCGTCCTCTGGAGGAAGTTGAGGCAGCCGTGTCCCAGTACCAGCGCCCTTTCCCTCTCTTGTGTAGTTAAGTGAACTCGCTCGTCCAGTCTGTGCTCACCTCATGGTGCAATGTGTCTATGACTTTGCACTGATCGAGTTAGCCTCCTGACCCCAGCAGAAAACCACAGAGGGAGTGAGGTTGGTCTGGCACGACTCGTTCCTCGTGAGCTCTGTCGACCTCGGACGATGACGGCGCCCTTCTTGCAGAGCCCAGAAACCTGGCGTTGAATAGCCCATCCTCAACTTTTGTCAAGGTTCAAAATCACCGGACTGGCATCTCAGCCGGCAGCCGTGTCCCCCTGGATGATAAATCCGGGTGAATTTTGCTAGTCATTCCCACCTCGACCATTTCAAAGCCCTAGTGTCAGGGCAAGGCCAGAGAGGAGGTTGGAAGTGGGGGAAAGGAGCATTGCGTCCAGCTGGCTGTCACTGTTACAGTCTGCTTTTCTCGTCCCAGATGGGATGTCAGGATACCCTGCCCCTGATGTGAGAAATTTCGGCAGCTAGAGCCCCATGTTTCGGGGCTTCCGTGTCAGTTCTCCTGGATTCAGGACAGTTTTGAGAATGGAATTTCTGCTTATTTGTTCATAGAGCTTCCTGTTTTCAGGGACCTGGATGAGTCCACTGATAGGCTGATGGACAGTGTCCGGGGACCCCTACCAGCCCACCCTCCCTGCCCCAGTGCCTGATCATGATGATTCGCCCAGACTCGGTCAGTTCTCCTTGGCCTCCTCCAACACCATTCAGCTCCGCGCTGGGCCAGCCCTCGGTGGGAGACTCGGGGTGGGGCCCCTGCCCATCCTGCTGTCTCCAGCCAGCTCTCGGAGGCCAGTTCGCCCACCAGCATGTGTGGCTGTGCTGCGGCCTGGCATCGGGGACCTGCCTCTACCACCCATGACAGTGCCAAGCCGAAGGTTGGACTTTGTATTATAAAGGGAGCCCCTGGTGGCTTCAAGCAGGGAAGGAATAGGATTCCACAAGTTTTCAGAAGATTCATCTAGTGAGGTGCAGAGTGTCTGTTGGGGAGGTCGAGGCACCGTGGTTGGTGTAACCTCTTATGATCTCGAAGGCTTCCTTTCTCCACTGTAGGCATTTGGGAAGCAGTTGTTTTCTTGACAGACCCAGTGTGAGGACCCGCAGTAATGGCCACAGATCTGCCACCAGGCCACAGTGCCACTGTGCCCTCGCAGGCAGGGAAGCCACCCTCAGGAGCAGGTGGGTGACCTTCCTGCCTTGAACAGACTTCCTGCCGCTCTCACGAAGCGGCAGTCCCTGGCATGACAAGGAGTCTGGCTCCCTCTGGTGACAAGAGGAAACGCATGAGCCTTGGCCTCCCATCTCCACGGCTGGTGGAACCCACACTTGTTGAGTTGAGGGAGGGTACACTAAGGTCCAAAGGTCCCCCTGACTCTGGGTGACGGGGAGCGCCCCCATGTGTATGTGCTTGAGTCCAGCTGTCCCCTCTCAGGCCACTCAGCATCCCAGCAACAGGCAGGCTAAGGCTCCGAGCGGGGCCGTCACCCTGCAGATGCCAATTCCTGTAGAATTTACTAGAAGGATGTCAGTGGCCCACAGCCCTTCTGCTGCTGTTTCACGCTGCCGAGTGGTAGGCAGGAGGCAGTGAGGACTGTGCTGCTAGCCAGCTGTGTGGCCCTAGGCTGGTAGCCTGACTTCTCTGTGCCTCGGCTTCCTCTGTAAACTGCAGGTGGAAGGACCCACCGTGTCAGGGTTGGGCTGTGCGCCGGGGCCCCTGGCCCCTGAAGTGCCTGGAGGCGGAGAGGGGTTTTGTTGTGGGCGGGGGCATCTGTGTGGCTGGGCGGAAGTACCAGTGGGTTTCCAGCTCCTGATCGTTGAAGACGGCATGGGGTCACCTCGGGTGAACACCTGGCTACTTTCGTGAACGAGAGATACTTACCGAGAGCCAGGAATTGACCTGTGGGAGCGCCCCCTGCTGGGGCCGGGCCCACCCTCTGTCCCCGGGTCCTGTTTTCCCCTCCCAGGCCTGGGCCCATCACTGGATTTTCTGAGCCTCCGTGACCGCCACAGCAGCACTCTGGGAGTTTCCCGGAGGCCACTGAGAACATTCACGATGGTTCCAAAGTCCTTTGAAGATGCAGGGTGTACCTGTGAGGTCACAAGACAGACAGGACCCTGTCAACAAGTAAGTGCCCTTGGCACAGCAGCTAGCGGAGGGCCGGGGAAGCTGGGATACCGAGGACCTGCTGGTCAGCCAAGGCCATGGCCTGTGACCCACTTTGGGTGCAGCGCCCCCCAGCGGGAGACGGAGGGAGCACACACGGACACGCTCACAGTCAGAGGGCCTCAGTGACCTCAGTGCAGTGTAGTTATTCCCAACGCACACTTCCCACCTGCACACGCCCCCTGAGCCCCAACGGGCCTTCCAGCCACCTGCTCCCTTACCCTCCGCTGCCCCCACGTCCTGCCTCCAGCTTTGTCTTCCCGACCCCATGGTGCCTCTATGGCTGGTACCCCAGACCCCTGCTTGTTTGCAGGGGACACCTCCTGTCGCCGGCCTCGCATCCTGGGCGGCTCCCAGCTCTCTCCTGCACTGCCCTTTCCCTTCCTTCCTCGCCTTCCTTACACGCTCCGTCTTTGTTCTTCCTTCTGCTTCCCGCTTACAGCGTGTGTGTCACAGGGCGTGTGACTTCAGCTCTCCGTGCCTCAGTTTCCTGCTGTGGGCGGTGGGCGCGTATCTGCTGATAGGTTGTCCTAAGGATGAAATGAGCTAGTGCATGGGACATGCTGGTACGGGGCCCTCCGCTGTCTCCGCGTCACTGCCACGGTCACCACCCCCACCAATCAGAGTCCTGTGTCGATCCCAGCCCCCACCCAAGGCTAGAATAGGGTGTTTTCCTCCTCTGATTTTCTGCCACTCTTCGACCGTCCTCAAGAGCACCCTTGTCCTGTGTGCAACTGGAACCTGCCCCTTGCTGGACCCAGGGAGGGGTCAGAGGTCATAAATAAGCGTCCCGTACAGCTAGAGCTCCCTGCTAGTTTCACGTCCGCCCAGTCCTAACTGGGCAGTAGCGCACGCACAGGGCGCTGTGTGCTGATTTCATCCTGACCCCCCGGAGTCCTGGGACAGCTTCGCTGACGTCCGTGGGTCACCCCGTGCGTCTCACGCTCCACGCCATCTGGGCGGTGCGTGGCGGTTTCCACGTATTCGCTCACGCGTTCTCACTGGGGTCCATTGGTTTCTAGGGCTGTCCTGACAAAGTACCAGAGACTGGGTACCGTGGACATTATGCCTCACGGTTCTGGAGGCCGGAAGTCCAAGGTCAGGGTGTCAGTAGGGTTGGTTTCTCCCTGGCTTGCCGATGGCCGCGTTCTCCCCGTGTCCTCATGTGTGTTTTCTCTGAGCGCACACCCTCCTGATGTCTCTTCTTTTTATAAGGACACCAGTTCTTTTGGTTTTACTGGTTTTTTTTTTTTAAGATTTATTTATTTGAGAGAGAGAAAAAGAGCGTATGGTGGGGGCGCGCAGTGGGAGAAGGACAGAGAGGATCTTAAGCAGACTCTGTGCTGAGCGTGCAGCCTGACTCAGGGCTCAGTCTCACGACCCTGACATCACAACCGGAGCCGAAACCAAGAGTCGGACACTTAACCAACTCTGTCACCCAAGCACCCCTAGAATAAACCTTTGGATGAGGGCCCCCCCTCGCGGCCTCACTTTCAAGGCCCTGTCTTCGTATACAGTCGCATTCTGAGGTCCTGGGTGTTACGGCTTCGACAGGTGGATTTGGGGGGTACATTTTACAGCTGGAGCTGTTGAAGCTCAGAGAAGTGGGGTGCCTTGAGCACAGCCGGGGGCTGCTGCAGGTCTGTGCATGAGCTGAGCTGGATTCTGGAGCCCCATCTCGCCACTGTCCCCTGCCGGAGTCTGGGGGCGGGGACAACAGGAAGCCACCCCGTGACCTCAGAGGGCTGCTGGGCAGGCCCTACTTGGCCGGCAGACAGGATGTGGGCCCTTCAGGAAAGGGCAGCCTGTTGCTGATTTGGGTGGGTTTCCTGCTGGCAGGGCTCATGGCTTCCTGGCCCTCACCCCGCCAGCTGCATTTCTCATTTCATCAGCCAGTGTGGTCTCGGGGACCCCGGGGTTTTCCAGGGTCTGAAACAGAGCATGGGGGGAAAGCAGGTGTGCTCTCACTTGCTTTGAAGAGTCAGCCAGCTCCAGCCCTGCCCTTTGGTACCTGCCACGTACAAAGAAAGCTACAGGAGAATTTGATGGTGATCCCAGCCCTGACACGTCAGTCCCCGGGGGCACTGGCCAGGGAGGCCCAGCCTGGCCCCTGCTGACAGTGGGTTCCTCCCTCAGGACATCACTCCCGGATGTCCAGGGGCTGGCCAGCCCGAGAGATGTGTGCCCTCACCCCCTATGAGGCCCTGCTAGATAGGAGGGGAGGAAGAGAGACTTCTTTTAGCTGGACTGAGAAATCAAGACTAGTAGTGCCCAAAACTTGGGCCAGGTGCAGATCCTTCCGGAGCAGCCCAAGAAGCCTGGCCTTGTAGCATGACCTTCCTTACAGACACCGTTTCCACCCTGCTAGGGCCTTCCACCTCTCCCAGGCCTGGGTAGTAATCAGTTCACGGTTCAAACACTCGGTCCCTCCTCCAGGCAAAGGGCTGCATCATTACCCCTGTGGAACACCAGACTCTGCGTGTGTGTGTGTGTGTGTGTGTGTGTGTGTGTGTTTAAATTAGGTCTCTGCCTTCCCGGACTCTGCAATTATTAATGGCATACCCGCAACGTGGAACTTTATTTTGGTATCCAGGCAGACTGTAAGCAGAACTGTAGTCGGGCTAGGTGCTGTGGCAGAGGAAGCAAGGAGAAGGAAGAAGAGAGGAGATCTGGGAAGGCCGCTTGGAGGAGGTGGTATTGAAGGCAGGCTTTGAGCAGAGAGTAGAACTTTGGTACACTGTTTAGGGCCTGGAGGAGACAGGGAATCTGGGTGGAGGACCCACGTAAGTGAGGCCTAGCCTCACCCCACATATGTCGGGCGGTGTTCTGCAGTCAGGTTCACCCTTCTGGTGGCATTGGGGGCTGCTTGGGCTGGCTGCACGAGAGCGTTCAGGTTCTGCCACCAGCTCAGTGACCCAGTCTCCGGCTGCCCCTCCGCCTTGCAGGCTGGTGTCCGATAGCGTCCACATCCTTCCCTTTCCCATGTGCCAGATGCACTTTCTACCACCTGGTTCCTTGGTCGAGGTCAGCAAAATCAGAGGTTCTCAACCTGGATGCACAGCACTGGGGAACTTGGAACAGAATCCCAGTGTCTGGGCTGTGCCCCGCAGACCACCACCATCAGATCTGGGGGTGTGGGACCTACACACGAGTATTTTCTTCTGTAAGTGTCCCAGGGGGTGGCGAAGTGCAGCCTGCTTTGAGACCCCGTGATGCAGCTGCACTAGGGGGCACCCGGCAGGGTGCTGTGGGGGAGGCTCAGAAGCTCAGGCCCTGGAACTTACCAGGCAGCACGAGCCACATCAGGCTTTCGTGGACAAACCTCGCCATGGGGATAATTCTGTTACACAAATTGCAGCCAGGGTCTAGTGCACGGTCCGTGCTCAGTGAATGCACGCCTCCTCATCCTCTCCCCCCACCGCCTCCCCCTCAGGGAGAAGCAAGGTCAGTTACGTAATACTGCCGGGCTCTTGGCAGTGGGCACCAGAAAAATATGTATCGCATGTTTTGCAGGCCTCCTACTGTTTATGGGTCATGTTTTATTCATGCACGTATGAGGCGGAATGTTCCGTCTTAGGGGAGAAATTTCAGCCTGCAGATTTCAACACGGAAAAATACATTTGTATAAATTGAGGGCACGGAAGGCAAGTGGGAGATGAGAAGAGCAACGCTGGGACTGAGGGTTTCGTAGGCATTTAGGAAGCAGAGGACAGGGAAGTTCAAGGCAGGACTCTCTCTTTTTTGGGCCGGTGCTGCCCTCTAGTGGGGAAAAACCACAGTCAACCTGAGCTTCCTCCAGTCTGCCCACTTTGAGGGGACCATCCAAGGTTAAGAGACCAAGACACGTGTCTAGGGGAGACCAGCCATGCAGGCCTGCCTTCTTGGACTCATCACCCCTGGGATGCAAGGAAAATTCTAGAAAGCGTCTACTACGTTCTAGGTGCCAGAAGCTTTGTAGGGATTGCATCTCATTCTCACTCTTCTGCAAGGTAGCTATTACTATTCCCAGACTCAGAGCTGGGAAATGAGTCATCCAGAAATCGAGAAGCTTAACCAGGATCCTAGGCTAGGTCTGGTGCCCTCCAAAGGCTTCACTGCTGTACCATCTTGGCCTGACTCTTCTTTCTCTAAGAACTTAGGTGATCCTAGAGGTCTGAGTTCAAACTTACCTCCACCATTTACATGCTGTGTAGCCTTGGGGCAGTTGACTAACCTCTCTGAGCTTCTGTTTCTCATGTACAAAAAGAGTATCATAACATGTACCTTACCAAGTGGTCATGAGAATTTGTGTTTGACCTCGGGTACATCAGAAGGGATAAAGACTTGAAAGCGATTGCCTCAAGGTGGTAGTGTAATAGTAAATTGTCCCCCTTTCTGAATGTATTACTTTTATAGTCAGACAAAAAAACAAAGGATTGATTAGACCACTTTCCTTCTAAAAGAGGCGGAAGCACTCACCTGCTGGAGAGAACGTTTTCTTATTTTCTCGAAGTCGTATCAAGGGAATCTCAGGAACCCTCGAGAGAAAACCAGATTCCCCCTGAAGTGATCTTTCATTTTGTCAAGCCCAGAGCCCTCAGCTCCGCCCTTCCCCTGCCCTGCTCCGTGCTCTCAGTCACTGCTAAGAAGTCATTGCTGTCACGTGAGATCTCCGTGTCCTTGGGTGCCCTCCCTCCTGACGGCCAGGGAGGGATCTTGAGCCGGGCCTGGGGTGCTGGGCGGTGTGTTTCTGGAGTGTATTAGCTCTGTCCTTCCCCATCCCCCTGAGGGCAGCAGAGAAATGCATGGCCCTTGAAATCCCTTTCCATCAGCGCCTTAAATTCTACTTACATAGATAACTCTGTTCTTAAAAAATAGATACTCTTTAGAAAATAATATCGTTTGTTTCCAGGGTTTCTGTTAGGAGACCTGTGTTGTGTATTTCTTTTAATTATCTTAAAAAATTAACCTTCTATATAGGGACAGACTGGGAAGGAATATCTAAATATAATAGTAATAGCAAAATTTATGAAACACATACTGTATGCTGGGTGCTATGGAAAGCCCTGGACATACACTGATCACTTGCACTTGAAGCAACCTTGGGGGCTAGGTACCATTATGATCCCCGGCCTCAGGTGAGAGCGTGGAGGCCCAAAGAAGGTCAGTCACTTTCCCAAGCTCGCACAGCTCCCGAGTGCCAGCTCTGGCCAGCTCCAGGCTCTGTGTTCTTGGCCACAGTGTGGGGTCCTTCTCTGTCCTCTCTATTCTCATATCACTCTACGGTGAGCAGGTGCTCCTTTTAAAATGAGGAAAAGAGGTTTTGTGTTTAAGTGAACCTATCTGGTCTCACCAGTGCAAAAACACATAAGAAATACACTTTGAAGACAGTCATGCCGAGAAGGAAATAGAATGATGAAGAATTTTTGCTATATGATTCTGGATTTTCCACAGTCAGTTAAGCATCTCCCATCTAAGTAAGTAAGAAAGTAAAACTCAGAAAGCAGAAGAGAAAATCCTGCCACTGGAAGTATTGGTGAGAAGAATGCCTGACACCTAATGTTTTTGGAGAATATCTATGTTCTAGGAACTTACCTGGAGTGTTGTTTTTTCGTGCAGTCACGCATTTGACCCTCAAAGGCCCCCAAGAGGGGAGGGGTTGTTGGGAGCCCATTTTATGGAGGTGGAAACTGAGGTGCAGGGAGCGTTTATATCATGCTCGCAGAGGCACAGATGGCAGCAGAGACCGGCACCATCCTTCCTGTAGGACGGACCCACCCTAGTCACTTTCCACGCAGGGTCATGCAGTGTTCCTGAGAGCGCGGAGCAGGGCAGGGGAAGGGCAGAGCTGAAGGCTCTGGGCTTGACAAAATGAAAGATCACTTCAGGGGAAGCTGTGGTTTTCTCTGTGGAGGGCTCCTGAGATTCCCTTGATACACTTCGAAACAATGAGTAGCTGTTTGTATATAAGTACTTATGTTATAGATAGTTATATATGTGAAAAACGTTAACAGTCACGCCTTTGTGCAGAAAACATATTACAGTTTAACAAATTGTGAAACAAGCATCCAGGAGCCTATAAACAGACTAGACACAAAACCAGCACCGCACAACCATGCCCACCCCCACCCTACTGCTTTTTTAAAAACCATCCCCACTGCCATCCTACGGCTCCCCTCCCCCTCCTGCTGGGACACAAGCCCTGTCTCCTTCTGGATCATAATTCCCACCCTCCCTCCCTCCCTGGCAGCAGCAGCCACAGTCCTGACTTCTATACTGTTCGTTTCCGTTTTCCTTTCTACTCTGATTACCGCGTTATGTATCACTAAATAGTTTCATTTTGCTGCTTCGAATTCTGTGCAAGTAGAATCGCACCCGTATGCATTCTCGCCTGTGTTCTTTTGCTCGTCCTTGGATCTTTGAAGGTTCATCCGTGTTCTTGATGATGTGTTTTCTTTGCTTGTGCAGTAATTCCAGAGTATGGATAGTTGGTTCCTCTGTCCTACTCTTGATGGGACTTGGGTCGTCTCCAGTCCCATACGAGAGTTCTTGGATGTGTCTCCTGGTACGTGTCAGACTTTCTGTAGTATGTTTACCTAGGAGTTGGAGTTGTGGGTCATTGGGTGAGTTTATCTTCAGTGTTCCAGATACCGTCAAAGTTTTGTCAGAGAGGTTTGTCCAATTTACACTCCTACCAGCAGTGTGTAAGGATCCCAGATGCCCCACAGCCTTGCCAACAGTTGCTATGATCAGAACTCTTTAACCAGCTGAAAAGGGGAGGACAGTTTTTCAGGTTGTAATGCACATGTCCCTGAATTCTCATGAGGTTGAATATTTTGTCCTAGTCCATTGTTCATTTGAATTCCCTCTTTTGTGAAGTGCCTGTTAACATTTCTGTCCGCTTTTCCACTAGTTTGTCTTTTTGTTGTCCATGAATTTCTAGCAGTTTTTATATAGTCTAGACATGAGCTCTCTGATTCTTGTCTATTG
The DNA here is from genome assembly GCF_017311325.1 of Ursus maritimus. Classification (NCBI taxonomy): domain Eukaryota; kingdom Metazoa; phylum Chordata; class Mammalia; order Carnivora; family Ursidae; genus Ursus; species Ursus maritimus. The sequence continues at coordinate 16,137,052 of NW_024425230.1, read as the reverse complement.
TTTTTTTTTGTTTTGTTTTTAAGGATGTACATTACACTTGTATTTTCCCACCTTTTCACTTTGTCAGTGGGCTCTTTGGGTGAATCTGATGAATGACCTTCTTAATTTTAATGTAGACCAATTTACCAAGCTTTTCTTATAATGGCTAGTGCTTTCTTTGTTTGGTTTAAGAAATCTTTCTCTCCTCCCGACATCATGACAGTACTTTTGTCTGGTTATCTTTCAGAAGATTTATTGTTTTGCTTTTCACACAGGTCTCTGATCTTCCTGGAATTGATTTTTGCATGTGTTGTGAGACTGGCTTTTTTTTCCCCCACTGTAATTTCAAGTTGCCCCAGCACCATTTATGGAAAAGATCATCCTTTCCCCGGCTGCTTTGTATGCACACTTTGACATAAATCAGATGTCCACATAAGTGTGGCTCTGTTTCTGGGCTTGCTTTTCGGCTTGATTGGTATCTTTGTTGTTCCTTAAGCCAGAAATGCACTATCTTCATCATTACGGCTTTAAAAAAATCCCGAAAAATAAAAACTAAAAAGAAGTCTGATATTCAGTAGGGCAAGTCGTGATAATTCTTCAGAGGTATCTAGGCTGCTCTTGGCCCTCCACACTTCTGTAAACAAATTAGAATCTGTGTGTCACATTACACAAACACACAACAGATGTGGTAGTACTTTTATTATCATATATCAGTAGTATTATAAAGTCGGCTAATTCTTACTGGGCCAGCAGATTCTAAATGGAAGGCTCCATTTGGATTTTCTAAATTCTTTGAGTTCTGTGCATCTGGCCTGACCCTTTCTGTCACTCGAGCCCCTGTGGCTCGTGGGATCTAGTAGGAGGCACTTGGATGGGAGGGTCCCCAGCGCTGAGAAAGACAGGTGCAGAGAGCACCCTCCAGGGAGATAGCAGGATGGGGGCTGAACTTGGGCACAGCCACGCCCTCTTTTTACGGCAGTGCTGTAACTAGTGTTGGCTTTCCGGCACCCTGTCAATAGCCGGTGAACTAACTTTTCATTACGCCGGGCCAAGCTAGGGATAGAAAGAATGCAACACCATCTCTGTCTCGTAGGGCTTGGAGTCTCCTCCAGCTTCTCTGTGACTGTGCCCCAGTCCACACTGGCGCTGAAAAATGTCCCACAAAAGATGTTCCGTGGTCAAGTAATTGACGACTCCGTGCAATGTCCAGTTCTTAAAAGAGTCACATGGATAGTCATGGTTGTGAGATCAGAGAATTGACTCACATACGATTAACGATTACATTGGTTTCCTGTTGCTGCCGTAATGAGTTACCACAAACTTAGTGGCTTAAAAATAACGCAAATTTCTGCTCTCACAGTTCTAGAGGTGGGAAGCCCACAGTGGGTTTCAGTGAGCTCAAATCAAGGTGTCGGCAGGGCTCTTGTCCTCTGGAGGACCCTCTCTGGAAGGGAGAATCCATTTTCTTGCCTTTTCCAGCTTCGAGAGGGGGTCCTTGTTCCTCCATCCATCAAAGCCAGCAGTGGCAGGTCACCTTCTTCTAAGGAGGCCATATCTCTGGTCGAGTCATCTTTTTTTTTTTTTTAAGATTTTATTTATGTATTTGAGAGAGAGAGAGAGAGAGAGCAGAGGGGGGAAGGGTAGAGGGAGAAGCAGACTCCCCAGGGAGCAGAGAGCCCGATGCGGGACTCTATCCCAGAATTCTGGGATCAGAACCTGAGCCAAAGCCAGGCACTCAAACCAACTGAGCCACCAGGTGCCCCTGGTCAAGTCATCTTATCTCCTTCTCAGACTCTGACTCTTCTTTCTCCTCCCACATTTACAGGAATCTTGTGATTGGGTCCTTGGTGATAATCAGTATAATCTCTTTAAGTCAACTAATCAGCCACCTTGATTCCATCTTAGCCTTAATGCTCTTTTGTCATTTAAGCTAGCAGACACGGGTTCTAGAGATTAGGACAGGTGTATCTTTGGGGGCCATTAGTCTGCCTCCCACACGGTGTCCCCAGCTTGGTAGCACAGCTGACACCGTGCTGTTCTACATCCAAGACTCAGTGCCATGAGAAGCCTTTGTAGCCCGGCACCGTTGTGCACCCTGACTACAGGACGATAGGTTGGTTTGTTTATGGCCTTTCTGCCATAGCACAAACTCCGCAGAAAAGCAGGGATTTTGTCTGTTTTGGTTGCTGCTGTGTCCTAGCGGCTAGCACAGTGCCTGGCCCCTAGTATGTATTCTAAGTGACTAAGAATGGTTGGAAGTCTCTCCAGTAGGGCAGCAAGCTGCTGCTGCTGCTCTTTTTTTTTTTTTTTTTTTTTTTTTTTTTTTTTCCCCTGAGGGAGAGAGGGAAGGGGTGGTGGGCAGAGGAAGAGAATCTTACACAGGCTCCGCACCCAGCACAGAACCCAATGCTGGGCTCGATCTCACAACCCTGAGATCATGACCTGAGCTGAAATCAAGAGTCAGACACTCAACCCACTGAGCCACGCAGGCGGCCCCATGCCCTTAGTATCTTATTTTTATTTTTCGCAGAGCCCTGAGTCTAAAAGAAATATCTGGCAGTTTTGTTACTCAAGCGGTTAAGTTCAAACTATGTAATAAGTGTCTGAAAAAATAATGCACATGAATTAAAAGGAAAAATATTTTTATCTTATTTTTAATGTTGAGTATTTTCCGTGTCTCCGTTTCTCAGCTCCGTCTCGGCTCCCCTCCCATGTTTGTGAATCTGGCAGGCAGCAGGGGGCAGCACTGAGCCACAAAGCCCATGGTCTCCGGTCCTGGGGTCACTCCGCTGTTCAACACCCGGGTTGTGGATTTTAGTGCTGGTCAGTCTTTTTCCTGTCTGGGTAGAACATGTGAGGTGGCTTCATTAAACAAGAATAAATTCACAGCCTAGGAGGGTGAATCGAAAGGAAAGTAAGGAAACACATGGAAAAGTACATTTGTGTTAAGATCACGGCCTGCCTCATACCCTCGCAGGGGAACAACTTCCCCTAAAAACCCAGGGTTGTGCTCTGCAGGCTGCTTTATTTGAGTCGTTATCCTAAGATATTGCTGAGGTGGAAAAAGGGTGTTTCCTGATGCGTGAAGACGCCCTCCCACATCTCTACTGGATTGTTCCTTGGAAAAGATTCAAGAACTCATTATTGCTAGAGGTTTCTTTAACATCTCTCTGGGGAGGGGCTGCTTGGAAAATGCCCCCAGAGGGGAGCCTGCGTGGCTCAGGTGGTTGAGCGTCTGACTCTCGGTTTCAGCTCAGGTCGTGATCTCATGGGTCATGAGATCAAGCCCCGCATCGGGCTCTGTGCTCAGCCAGGACTCTGCTTGAGATTCTCTACCTCTGCCCCTCCCCCCATTCATATTCTCTCTCTGTGTGTCTCTCAAATCAAAGAAAAAAATAAATGCTGCCAGAGATTTCAGCTGAGGGGGAAAAAATGCCCTTCATACAAAGATACATGTGTTCTATATCTTTCATTGGTTTTTGGAATTGGGTAGGATTTTCTGCTGTTGGGGGAGAACTCGATCTTGTTAAAATGGAAAGCCACAATCCAACGGCCTGGAAACCCTTGTCTTCTCCTAGAGGAAATGGAGTGGGAGGTGTTCTCAGCCAATTGAGAGGCCGCCTTGGTGCGTGGCGTCTCTGCGGTTGGCCTGTGCCTGCCCGAGCTGCAAGAATGGCTGGCTGGGGGGCACCTGGGTGGCTCAGTCGTTAAGCATCTGCCTTCAGCTCAGGTCACGATCCCAGGGCCCTGGGATTGAGCTCTGCGGCAGGCTCCCTGCTCAGTGGGAAGCCTGCTTCTCCCATTTGCACTCCCCCTGCTTGTGTTCCCTCCCCTGCTGTCTCTCTCTGTGTCAAATAAATAAAATCTTAAAAAAAAAAAAAAAAAAAAAAAGAATGGCTGGTTGGCCTGTGTGGACCCTGTAGGTCTCCTATGGGCAGCCGAGCTCGAGGGACATGCCTTCTTCCATGTCATAACTTGTACAAGGGCAGGAGGCCCAGAACCTGGGGTCTTCAGCTGTTCCAGGATGTCTGGCCTGTCCACACCCTCTACTGTCCCCAGGTGGGGGAGGGAATAACAGGACAATCTCCACAATCTCTTCAACACATCAGTTGTTTCTTCCAAAGACACTAAAAGCTTAGTCGTTTGACCTATTATTTGCTGTAATTTGCGTTACCCTATCTATAGGCAATGCATCAGTGATGATTACATTGAGTGGGGGTTTTATCTAATTGGCATGAAAGAAGACATATTATTATGAGTGGTGGGGCCTGCTGGGGGGGGTGGCTCAGAGCGGCTACTAGAATATCGATGGGGAATCAGCAGGATACTTGCAACACCCGTGGCAGGAGAATTGTGTTCCTGTCCCCTGTGTCCCTTCCTCTGGGACTGCCTGAGTAGATAGGTTGCTTGCTGAGCCCTCTTTAGAGGACCAGGGGCTCACCTCAGCCTGCAGCCTGGATGGGAGGATATGGCTGGCTTCACAGTCTTGCCCTGAGGCAGAAATCCCTTAGGCTACGTTGGGTGGTGCTCCTGCCTGGGACACCCCCTGTCCCTGCCCCCTACCCCTGCCCGTGGGTCGTCTTCAGCATCTCCTTCTGCTTTGCTTTCCTCCCAGGGAATCAGGCCAAGAGTAGCTCTGGTTCCTAACCCTACCCTGCTAAAGATAACCCCCTTAATTCTAGCCCATAGCTGCAAGATCCCCATATTCTAGAATTTTCCTATAATACCCCTAACCTACTCAACTTCCTCTGTTTGGTTATCTTCATCTAAGTTGTGACAAACCAGAGTCCGTGTACTCATAAAATGAATATTGCTCCTCCCAAGATTCTTAGAAACAAGAAAAACTGTAAGATCGGGGGTCTCTGGGCAGCTATGGGAGCAGGCACTTTGAGACTCTGTGATTTGGAGCAATCTAGAAGTTCTAGAGTAGGAGTTCACGGAGAGTGGATTCAGCCCCGTGTCCATGATATAAACCATCCTCTTTTCATGCCTTCCTTTATCAAACAATATTCCTTACAAGCTGTCTTCAAGAGATTGCTTTGGGGTCTGGGTTTCTGTCTATAAATCCAGAAGACATGGCTTCCTTTGCCAAGTATTTATAAACCAGTTGAGTTCCTGTTTATAGTTTTTTCTCCGCACCTCCAACTCAATGAGCTCTGGAAGCCCAGGATTCTTAATTGTTTGAATCTCCATTCCTGAGACTACTGCTTGGCACATAGGAGGAGCTCAATGAATATTGATTGACTGAATGGGTATTTGAGTGGCTCCATGATGACATCACCGAGGGAAATCAGAATGAGTTAGTCCACACCTGTGAGCAGACTAGAAGTACCCTCCACCGAGCTCAGATTCCCTTTGTTTGATTTCATCTTCAGCCTTGCTCTTCATGTGCCCTCGTGGACCTGTTAGCACCCCTCTTTGGGGCTTTCTGCTTGGGTTGGATCGACCCGCATACTGCTTGTCCCCATAGGTAGCAGCCTCTTGTAGAAGGGCCACTTCTTCACTCCTATTTTTATTCCCAGGGCCTTGAGAACTGTCCTTGCTCAAGGAATGTTCTACCAAACTGAAATTTAGTTAACTAGGTACAGCCTGTGGGTTTTAGTTTGGGCTTGGTACTTTTCCCAGAATGAATAAAAGGGTTTGTGCAAAATCCTGTGTATTCTATCCATCAGATACTTAAGTTCATGCCTAGTACCATCTTCTCAAGTCCTTTGGAAAAGGTTGAGTCTTGAACAACTATTAAAACTATAGGATAGCAACTCCAAAATATAGGGGGGGCAGATCTGCAAATTTCAAATTAATAAAACATCTAATTAAATGTTCTCAAAGCATACTATTACGTCAACTCCATGTTTTGCTAAATTTAATGCCCGTAAACATTTCATTACATTTGAAAATAATTTGTGGCTTTGACTTTTCTCCCTTCACAACAATTCCTGAATTTGTACAATGAGTGCTGAGAAATCTTAGCCAACCATAAATTAAGTGAATTACATAAAGCCAAATAAATGTGAAAGCAAAATGATAAAAATCGTTTCAAAAATGTTTATGACAGAAACCATTTAATGACAGATGTGGGTGTATTTTAGTACGGTTGATATGATGTGGGATGGAGTGCTCTGAAAGTAAGTGCACTTGGGGCCCACAAATATTTCAGAGCAACCCACAAAAAACTATAGAATTCCTGCATAACAATACTTCAGTATTAGCTTTACCCCTCAAGGATTTTTAGACTAATTCTTAGAATGTCATTTGTATAATCCAGTTTCTCATTTGATCAGTGTGAAATAATATCCTTGATCTTTGACTGTTTTGCTCATTGAATGGCTTCTGCTTTTTTTTTTTTTTTTTAATCTAATTTCTGTTTCATCTTCTTTCAGGAATCCTTTTCACGATGCTGGTATTTGGACCAGCCTGTGGATTTATCCTGGGCTCTTTCTGTACCAAAATCTACGTGGATGCAGTCTTCATTGACACAAGTAAGGAGTATATCTCAACTTCATACTGCCACCCCCGGGCGTGTCCTCCATCGTAAGGGAGCCCTCCAGCCTTTGGGTACTTAAGCCCTCCTACCGAGGGGCAGCCTTCGTGCATGGACCTCGAGCTGCTGGCCCACCAGAGAGCAAAGGAAAGAGTATGAGTGTTGGCTCAGATGGCCTGGGACTCAGTGGTGTTCCACCAGTGTCTGCCCGGAGGCTGAATAATCCCTGTAGTTAATGTTACTCCTCAAATCTGGATCTTTCTCGTCTGTAAATTAAGGGTAACAATAATTCCATGTGCTTCATGGGGCTACTCTAAGAATGAAATGAAAGGATAGATGTGGAATGCCTGGCATTTTCTCATTGAATGTTAGTCCATTAACCAATATGAGAACCCCACTTTCTACGTGTGTTCTGGAAATGCAGGTGTACAGACGGGGTCAATGATACAGAATATTTGAAACTCCCTTCTATAAGACCGTGGTATGGTGGCTTCTACGAAGAAACGTACCATACCCCAAAACCATTTTAAGCAATACTTCTTGTGTTCCTAGCAGGAAGGGCAAGTGTATTTCTCAGATGGCTCTGGGTCCCCCAGACCCTTGGCATACTTCGATTCAGCAGTGGGCTAGTTAACAGAGCCTAGGTTATGTCATGGTAACGCAGTTCCCAATCCCAAATCTTAAGTGATTTTATGCAACCCAAGTTTACTTCTTGGGCACAATACGTATCCAGTGCAGGCCGGCGGTGTTGGGGAGGGCGAGGTTTGGCTCCTCACGGTTGCCCCAGAACGTGGCTCACAGAAGCTTCATCTGACCCCAGCCTGTGCAGTCGCCAAGGCCCGAAACCAGGCTGTGGCGAGTTACACCCTGGCTCGCGAAGCTTCTCTTCATGTTTCAGTGGCCAAAGCAAAAGTCACGTGGTCTGTTCATCTTCTCTTGCTGTGCAACAAATTACCTCAAACTCGGTGACTGAAAACAACACTGGGGTGTTGTCGGTTACATCACAGGTGATTTCAGGGGGTCTGGGGTCCAAGAGCAGCTTGGCTGGGTGGTTCCGATTCAGGTCCCTCATGAGGTTGTAGTCAGGGTGTTGGCATGGTTTCCACTCGTCTGAAAGCTCCACTGGAGGAGATTCGGCTTTTAAGTTCTCTCCCAAAGCTGTCAGTCTCCCATCGGTGGGCCTCCTGGCAGGGCTCCCTCACCAGGGCTCCCCCGGAGCGAACAACCCAAGAGAGGGTGAGAGAGATTGCCCGAAACAAGAGCCGTGGTCTCCTTATAACCTCGGCTCAGAAGTGACATGTCCTTGCTTCCACTGTATCCTGAGGGTCGAAAGCAAGCCACCTGTTCTGGTCTCCACTCAGGACGTGAACACCAGGGCGTGGGATCCCTGGAGGCCGTCTGAGACACTGCCTCCCATATGTGGTCACAAGTCAACCGTGAGCCCAAAACAAAGCGCTCTGCTTCCCTGCACTTCCGTGAGCAGAGAAGCCATGTTTCCTTTCTGAGAACGGGGCGCGGGAAGCCATCCCAGCTTCTCCTCCTCCTAGCGATCTTTTCTCAGGATCAATAAGAGCTCAGCCCCTGGCTTCTCAATCCATCATCTCTTGGCAGTGCTAAATTTACTAATTCACCCCAAAGAAATAATGTGGTTTTAAATCCAATCAAGTCACTCTGTGATTCACTCCATTAATCCCACTGATATATTTACTTGTAGCTAATGATGTTACAAATTTGCAAGTGGGGGGAAGGAAAAGAATCAAATGCAGCCTTATTTACTTATTCTTTTAAAGCGCCGGCTCTGTTCAGGAGGTGATTGGATGCTGCTGTTTTGCGGCAGTTGGTTGACCCTTTGAACCCTGCTCGTAGCGAGCGGGAGGAGGGGTGGCCCCACGGTCGGTCAGAGAAACAGCACGTGGTGGGAGTCGGCTGCCATCTTGCTTGTATGAACCAAAAAAAGCCGGCTTCCGCCACTGTGCCAAAGGCAGCACAAGACAGGAATCATAAAAGCAGGTGAGGGAAGGGGGTGTACCCCCTGTGCAATGGGGAAGGCTGCCTGGAAGGAGAGGCCAGGTGGCCAGGCAGTGGCCGCCTCGGTTCAAGGCCTGTGGGTTACCAGAGTCTCTGAGCCCAGAACCTCAGATCATTCTCTTCCAACCCTTCCATTGTACCGAAGAGGAAACAGGCTGAGAGAGGGACAGGGATGTACCCCATCCAAGGGGCATATCTGTATAAAACCCAGGTCTCCTGAGCAAGCGTGTGGGCATTTCCACTTCACAATTCCCTCCACCACGCTCCCTTCTGGAAATGAAATAGCCCCTTTTCTCGGTGCCTGCAATGACCAAGGGCTGGACAAGGGGCTGGAGGGGCTTAGCCGGTTCCTTCATGGACCCCCTCAGTGTGCTGTTCCTTCCTTTGCTTCGGGCTGTTCCCTCAGCCTGGAGTCCTGCCCGCAGTCCCGTCTGGCCAGCGTCTTTCCTCACCGGTCGGGGCCCCATGAGAAGCAGCATCACCCGTGGTTCTAGGCTCACTGGCAGTGTGAAGAAGGCAGATGGGCGCCTTCCTGGTCCAGCTGGGCATCTTGCTAATGCCCTGCACACACACACAAATAGCAGAAGTCCCGTCCAGTGTTGTCCCCAAGAAAGGGAAGGATGCCCCGTGAATCACTGTCCTTTGTTTCCTTGCTGAAGGCCCTGGGAGGGCCGGTGCCACTCTTTACCAGTAGAGGGCAGAAGAATATAATTTATTCTATCAGAGAGCAAGACACAGAATTCTATAGTTGCCAGCAATTTGGATGCTTTCTAATCTTGTGACTAAAACTTGTTCTGTCTGGAATGGATTCGAGCTGTATTTTGAGAAGGGGGTTCTCAATTCTTTAGGGGTGACCCTCCTGTATTTTTTCTTCACCGGTGAAGACAGAGACCCTCCTTAGGGGGCTGTCCAACCTAGGAGAGCGTGTGCTGAAGCGTGAATGGAAAGGGCTGGGCACACAGCGGATAGCCGGGCAGGAGACTGGGGAGAGCAGGGATCTGGAACCTGCGGGGGAGGCGGGCAAGGCAGAGCCCTTGTCATGGGGCAGGTGGTGGAGAGAATGTGCCCTGTGCCGTGCAGCCTGGCCGCAGCTGAGGACACAGGGTTAAACTGGGGAGACCAGTGAGGAAGGCTGCTTGCAGTCTGTTGGGGGTGGTCTCTTGTAGGAACAGGCCAGCTGTGGGGTGGGCAGACCCCGCGGGCAGCTCCCCGGGGGACTCTGCCGGCCATGTTCAGACACTGGAATTCTGCCACTCTGCTCTTCATCTGTGTTTGATCCCTGCGTGGCTCCCCTGCCCCCCCTTCTTAAGGACAGATGCCTCTTGTAACAGCCCGGGAAGGGCTTTCAGAGAATATCCTTGTGAAACTGAGACCAGTTGAGAACAGAACCTAGAAAAGAAGGACTTGGGGGCAGGAGTGTGCCCCAAAGCACTGAATCGACCAACCTTGACAGTGGGCTTATCAGAAGATTGATAACGGCAGCCACGAACTGACCGCTTATTAAAGCACAATGTAGATGGTCTTCATGTTTGTAGATGAACTTCAGGACATTCCCCGTGGGCCGTGGGCCCTGCTGCTCTCCCACTTACCAGCTGAGCTGTTCTCATGCAGTGATGATGAGTTCAGAGTTCCAGTGCTGGCATCAGACCTCTGTTTGAACCTTAGCTCTACCCCTTCCAAGCTGATTGATCCTGGGGGCCTTTCTCCTCAAGGATCTGTGCGCGGATAACGTGGGTTAATCGTGCCATGCACGTAGCACGGTGCCTGGTCTGTAGTATGCACACGGTCAGCGACAGGTTAACTCATTTCCACAGCCAGTAGGATTCGAAGCCCGGACCTCTGTTTGACTCCAAACTGGGCAGCTTGTGTCCCTGCAAGTTCTCCAGGACTTTTGCCAGAAGGCTGTCCCCTTCCGTGGGCAAAGGCCTTGCTAAGAGGACCTCACCTCGTCAGCCCATGCATACAGACGCATCCTTAGGCATGTACCAGCTGGCCCCACTACGGCTGCGTGGGGTCGGCCACTGGAATAAGTTGTGTCCATATGTTTGCTTCCTGAAAAAGGTTAGCCAGCCGAGAGCTTCCTGCTCTGCCGTTCGAGGGCTGGCTGCGGGCTTCGTCAGATTCCTTCGTGTTAGGCTGAATTAGCTCAACGGCCGGGGTCCTGAACATTCCGTGCTGCCCTCTACCCTCAGCCCCTCCCTGTCTCCAGTTTCTAATTTGGTCTGGAACTTAATGATACTCTTGGAATGCTTGAGTCCCATAGCAGAAGTTTCACAAAATAGGTTAGACAAATAGGTAAATGGACTGAAAAAAAACAAAACAAAAAATGCCCAGAGAACCCATAGCCCCACTTACACATTAGTGTGGCCTGGGAGTCACAAGTAAATGTGATTGGCTCCTTCTTACAGCCCTGGGTATCCTCATGGGTTGGTTGGTTGTTTGGTTCATTTTAAACTGGTTTGACTCTGTTCCCAGCGATTTTTTTCTTTCCTACCTACGATGGTAGCAGTCCTCAGAAAAGGGAGAAAAATGTCAACTCCCTGTATTCACATGACCTTACACGGAGGAAGCAAACTACTGCGAAAAGCTTGCTCAGCTTATCCCACAGAACCACAAAAACACCTGAATGTGGAAGTCCCAGACATGGCAGGGTTAGCAGAAGGGATCTCGTAAAGCAGAAATCCTTCAAGCCTGTAGACAGCTATGCAAAGGCAGGCCCGGACCGTGCCCGTCTCATGGCGCCAGACATCTCCATCGCGGTGATAATTTGCTCCACTTCCTCCACACCTGGAATGACCAGGGGGCCCATGAGTGCCCGGATGGAGCTTGGCCAGTCCACTCCGAGTCCCCTGACCGACGGGTGCCATGCCTTTGCGAGCGCGACTCCCTCTGCTTGGGATCCTGTCCCCTCCCCGTTCTTTTCAATGCGTTTTTGACCTTCATGGTTCCAATTTGATTGGCAATTAGGTACATCTAAGTCAATGAGACGCATGGTGCTTCTCAGGTTTGCTCTGGGCATCTTACCACAGTCTTCACGAAAAAGCCGAAACCGCGGTAATTGTTTAAGATCAAGATACTGCCTAGGGCCACATTGGAAGAAAAGTAAAGAGGTTTTCACCCCGTTCCCCACCTGCACCTGAACAACACTTTCACGATGCCAAGCCTGCCCAGGATCGTGACTTTTGATTTCCTAAGCCTTTGGTGTAGTAGTCAGGGTAAGCTCGCTTCTGCTGCGGTAACAAACATCTCCAAAATCTCCGTCGCTGAGACTAGTAACTAAAGGTTTGTTCCTCGCTCATGCTGTATACATGGCACAGGTCCGTGGTGACCTTTTGTTCATCGTAGCCTCTCAGGGACCGTCTTAGGACCATCTTTGGAGGATTTCACACGCTTCCATGATCAGGCAGGGCAAAAGGGCGTGGCAAGTCAGGCACCAGCTCATACGTGGCTCGACACAGAAGTGACACGTATCCCCCCACTCCAGTGGCAAAATTCTGTGGCATGTAGTTATACCCAAGTTCGCAGTGCGGGAGGGGTAGTCCTTGTTCTCTGAAGAGGAGATCCGAATGAAGGCATCAGTAACACCTATTGCACCGTTCTTTGCCGGCTGACGTAGAGAACTCTCCCTCGACATCAGCAGTCCTAGAACATACCTGCTGACCAGGGATGCCTGCCAGCCAGGTGCGCAGGGTGGTAGAGGTGCCTCAGAAAAGACTTTTCTCAGCCTGGGTTCAAGTATTAGCCGTCTTCCTGTGAAGTGCCAAAATCAAGACTAAAACGCCACCCCCTAAGCCAACCCTGACCTGAGGGCAGCGTGCTCCAAAGCTGAGTGGTTTCTCCTCAGAACATTCTTTCTCTGCCTGCCACGGTGCTCTGGATGGTTGCAATGGAGAGGGGGAAAAATCAATACTTCCTAAAATGGTCAACGGTGATTTTCCTAGATCTACAAAATCCCGCCCCCCCCTCCCCCCACCACACCTTGCTGCAGACCCGTCTCCCTCTCCTTCCGTGCGCCACAGGCAGGCTTTGCTCTGACACACGATCACGTGCTCTTCCCCATCTTACAAATTACGAGCAAACGTTGGCTTTCCACGCGTAGGCTCATACCTACGGGGAGCGAGCTGACATGTTCACATAAACATCCACCTCCCCATCCCAGCCCCTCTCCCTGGGATGTTTCCTCACGCGTAGAAGAGAGTCACTAACTTCCTAACTAAAATATGACTCTCCACGTGTTACTAATTTTGTTCCCCCAAACAACTGCCAGGCGCGCGCGCTGTCTCCCCGCTCACATCTGCCAGCTTTCAATTTCCCCGTTATGGAGCCCATCGACAATGGAGGGAGATAGCACAGCTCCCCTTTACGTCTTTTGTTTTCATTCATTGCTGGTAGCAGGTGAAGAAACACAGCCAGTGACTGGAGAAAACATTCCTGCTCAGCTACCCGAGGCCATCTCACTTCCTTTTCTCTCCTCGTGTTTGCATGAAGATGCTTTCGAGATCACCTTGGGTTTTCTCATGCTTTTTTCAAGCTTTCCCATACTCCAAAAAAACCTCTATCTTGAAATCGCCATTCGTGTAAATATATACCTACGAGTAGATACAAGAGCTGCCAGATACAAAGAGTCTATCTGTCAGGTGATTCTTGCTCATTACCTCTCATCCTTGCACACAGTCTCGGTGGATGTCACCTTACTTCAATCACCTAAGTGATTGAAGTAAGGCCCAGAGAGGGTAAGTAGCTTGCCCAGCATCCCATGTGGTCAGCAGCAGAGCCAGGATTCAGTCCTCTACCTGCCAGAGCTTACGCTCTTTCTTCTCTGACGCACAGCTATGGGGAAGAATCTGGTTCATTGTAGTGACCTAGATACTGCTTCTGGGTGGATGCCAGGGCCTCCAGGACCGACACCACCGATGTTGCAAAGACCGACGGCAAAGCTGGTGATCTTAGGCCCCTTGCACAAAGCATAGGAATGAATCATCCACCCAGGGAGCCCGAAACAAAGCCTAGACAGTCCAGAAGGGCAGTGTAGCAAAGTGATAAGGAGCCTGGCCCTTGGCATTTGAATGCCCGTCTTTCAGTCTTCAACTCTGTGAACTCAGCAAGGTACCTACACTTTTTTTTTTAAGACTATATTTATTTATTAGAGCACAAGCAGGGGGAACAGCAGAGACGGAGAAGCAGGCTCCCCACGGAGCAGGGAGTCCGACGTGGGACTCGATCCCAGGACCCTGGGATCATGACCTGAGCCAAAGGCAGACGCTTCACCAGCTGAGCCACCCAGGCATCCCAGAACCAACCCTTTCTAAGCCTCGATTTTTCTGTCTAAGATTGGGATAATAAAAGACTGTACCTCTTAGGGCTGTGGGGAGGGTTGACCAGAACAGTTAAGAATACATTCTGCGTAATGCTCAGCGCAGAGTAAGCCCTCCGTAAATGATGGCTGGGCTCTTCACTTCCTGAAGAGTCCTCAGGGAGAACAGTTTACGAATGGTGAAGTGCTCGTCTGGTGTCTGTGGTCATTTCTCTTCCTAAGCCTGTCCATCCATCTGGTCCAGGCCTGTTGTCCTGTTAGTTCTTAGCTCATATGCCCTGCCCCCATGTCCAAGAATGTCCTCCTGTGCTCTGAAGGTATGGGATTATCATCAAAGAGACATTTCTAAGCAGCTCATCTGAGAGAGGTCCATGAAAGACCGTTGTAAAGAAAGACCAAAAAAAAAAAAAAAACTACCAAGGGGTAAGCTATAGTTTGTCTTCATGACTTGAGCTGGCAAATTCAAGAACTAATAGCTCAAGACAGCCAAACCACATGCACGCTGTCTGTAAGCATCAAGTTGGCTGCAAAGCTTTCTAATAAAGGACTGCCCCAAACCACAGGCCACCACCAAGATGGGAATTAACCTACCCACTAGCATTTGGAAACAGGACCCTAGCCGTCAATATGAAGCTAACAGTGTTTCAATGCCCAAGCACATGCCAGGGACTGTTCTGAGCACTTTATATCTGGTGTGGCTCATTTGCTCTTTCCCCCAAGCTGCTGTCACCGTCGTCATGGTCCTACAGGTCAATCAGCGAGGCCCGGAGTTCAGATTACTAGGCTGGGGTCTCACAGTGAGAAGTGGCAGGATTTCACTCCAGGTAACCTGGCTCTTGACTTCTTTCTGTGCCACCCCTTATGATCCGTGAACCCGATCTGGGACCGGGCGTGGGGTGTTGAATGGGATCTCTGAGCAGCTGCTTTTTTTAGGGGTAAAAAATAGGCCTTTGTGCTTTGTCTGCACACCCAGGCAGCTCTACCGAGCCCATCAGTTCCAGTCTTAATTCCGAGGGTGTCTGGCCTCTCGCTGTTTTTGTTTAGACTGATACAAACACAGGGTAGACAAGAAAATTAAGGAGGGAAAGCAATCAGCCTTCAGCTTCGGGAGAAACAGAAGCACTGATGTGGAAAAAAGGCTGCTTTGTGAAGCGTCCAGTCCCCCCACCCCCCACCTCCCCTGCACCCAAGGCCATTTCCAGAGCCCTTTCCGATCCGTGCACCTGACTCAGACCATCAGCCATATCGCTGCCCGGCTGCGCCCCCTCCTCCTGACTGTGTTCTTTCTGATTGCAGGTAACCTGGACATCACTCCGGACGATCCCCGCTGGATCGGAGCCTGGTGGGGTGGCTTTCTGCTCTGCGGTGCCTTACTCTTCTTCTCTTCCCTCCTGATGTTCGGGTTTCCACAGTCTCTGCCCCCGCACTCAGACCCTGCCATGGAGAGTGAGCAGGCCATGCTCCCTGAAAGAGAATACGAGAGACCCAAGCCCAGCAATGGGGTCCTGAGGCACTCCCTGGAGCCGGACAGCAGCGCCTCCTGCTTCCAGCAGCTGAAAGGGGAGGTGTCTAGGCCGGTGGGGAACTAGGCACTCAGGACTGAGTGCTGGGGGCTTGACGTACACCCACACTTGTCTTGCATGGTTTGCCTTCTCTGGTCTGATGCTTAATGTTAGCCCCAAGAAGGAAACGACCTGATGCTTAAAACAGAAGCAGAGTAGCCACCTCTCAGCAAAGGGGTAGCAGGCCAGTCTCCCCAGCAGCGACCCCAGTGGTTCACATGGCACCTGATGCATGATAAGGACACGTGTCTGTAGAAGGAAGGTTCTAGATATCTCATGGAGCCCTTGGACTCTTTCCAGCCACCACGTACAAGCGGGTTATAGCAGGAAAGGATTTGGGAAGCAGGGCTTCCTTTGCCTGATACAGGCATTTTTCAAAAGCCACATCCAAAAGCGATTTCCTTTGACTCGCTCTGTCCTTCCATCCCCTCCGTGCAAGATGTGTTCCTCTGGAAAGTAGTATGAACTCCGTCTTAATAACAGAGTCACCCTTGAGAAGGTGGCCAGGCTCTCCCAGTCGTTTTTAAAAGAAACCGATCGCATCTTTTCTGACAAAATGGAGTAATCCAGAATGAGAATGAGAAGAGTCTCCCCTACCCTGGCCCCCGCAGTTTCCACATTTGGCAAAGTGTCTTCAAGGCAGACAGTGCCAGTGTGACCTCGAGCCCCTGGGTGTCTCTCCCAGCCCCCTCCCCACCGCGAGGTCTGTGCAGCACTCCTAAAGTCCCAGGACCCCTCCCTTGGGTCCCTCGAAGAGCCTGCTGGGCATTTGAAGTGGGCAGGAGCAAGGCTGGGGCACTCCTTCTTGGTGAGGCTGGGGCAGGAGGAAGGGTGACGGTCCCCTCTCGGCAGGATCTGGGCACGCCTGTGAGCAGTGCCGGGCTTCCAGTGGCCAGTTGAGAAACTGGCTGAAAGTCTCTTTACCGAGCTTTTGGATGACAAGGAGCACTTTCTCTGGAGATGCTTGAGAGCCATGCGGAGGAGCTCAGCACAGTCCCTGCGCTCCAGTGCCCACTCTGTTCTTCACTAGAACTGGGATCGTTAACTTCTCCACGCCTCATTTCCACAAGTGTACAGTTGTAATAGCGTTCCTAAGTGACAGTGGGGCCGTGAGAATTAAAGCACTGCCTGCAGAAGACTGTCTGCTAATAGTGCCNNNGAAGAACTTGTGCGAATTCCCAGAAGAGACTAATTAATAATCTAATGTTATGTCCGAACCCATGTTCCGCGATCGTTTCTACCAGAGTAGAAATTTGGAGCTGTCCATAGAAGGTCTTCAAAGTCGTCCTCTCTCTAAGTTCCAGAATGCAAGGGTAGAAGAAGGCCACGCACTTTGCGTCCTCGGGGGTTGCCTTGGCTTGGACCCCCAGGAGTTCATGCTTAATAGAAGAGCTCCCCACCCACCCAAACAGCCAGGCAGAGGGCGATGCCTACTGCGCCCCTGATAGCACAGGTGGTCGCACAGAGTGTCCCAGTGACCAGATGTGCAGGAGTAAACGGGGCTGGCCCCAGTGGGCCTTGCAGGGGACACCCTGGACCAGAGTGGTGGCAGCATTTCTGGGTCTTTCTTTGTCCAAGGGTGATTGCAAGAGCTCCGATTGCAAGAGCTGCAGCAGTAATCTCTTGTCTTTCATCCCTGGGGATGAAAAGATATAATTGCACCATCAAAGTACTCACCATCCAGTGTAGGGACAGACCAGCAAGCCAGCGAAGGCAGCCCGACGTGGAAGGGAGGTTATGGATGTACAACAGACAGGCAGGGCAGAGCCCGCGTCTTGGGTCGGACGCTGAGGGAGGTCACATCTTCAGAATTCGTGGGTGATGATTCAGTTGCTCATTAACCCACTTGTTCAGCGTGTACTGAGATCTTGTTAGGCTCCAGGGATGCAGTGGTAACCCAGGCAGCTTATATTCTGGAGCTTGGGTTGTAGCCGTAGGGGGTGGGAGGGCATACAACAGGTGGGATTGAAGCAACGGCAGGGTGAGTGTTGGACGTGCCGTGGCTGGGCGGACAAGCCCACAGTTGAGTAGTTGGGTCTGAGACTCTGAGTCATAACGATCATAAGTTGTAGCCTGGGTAGGTACCTGGGCTCTACTTCTAATAATTAATGATTTTTAATTAGAATTAGCAATTCCTAGAGGCAGTAGGTCTATTAATGGACCTAAAGAATGTCCCAGCAGGAAAGGAAGGCAGTGTGTCTAGAAGACTCCCCAGGAGCCAGAGTCCAGTGACGTGAGCTATTATGCTAATAAACACATCTTACATGCGTCAGCACACGGATGGGGGTGGGGGGACATGGTGGTTTACATCCTTCGTTTTTCCACATGAGACCATGTTTTTGCCACGTGGACATTTCCACCAAAAGCACCATGTGGTGTCACCTGGTGCTCCCAAATTCTTTCTCCAAATTGCAGCCTTGAAAGCCCCCGAGGTCTCCAGGTCGTGTGCTGCGTATTTATGGATACAGATAAGCTGAGCAGCATTGTGTATGGCGGAATTAACATTGCTCTAAAAATATCTATGTTGCGATTTCTCATCTGTTTCATTTGAGTTTGCAAACGGGTTTCTTCTTTGGCCACCGGTCCGCGTCCCCGGCCATTCTCTACAGATGGGGAACGTTCCTGAGAAGAGCACCTGTTCCTTCCTCCACCCTGCTGGGACTGAGACAGCCTCCCCCGCTCCTGGGAGAGCAGAGGGGCTGTTCCGACCCAGCTCAGCCACTTCCTAACCCTGCAACCTTGGCCGCGTTGCTTAATTCCCCCTTGGCTTTAACCTATGGTGTCTGGTTGATATTGTCACTTATTCCTGTTCATAGATGAGGAAACCAAGCTCTGGTGATCTAGGACTTAAGGCCTGTGGCTTACTTTTCAGAGCACTCTCCCCCAACATGTGGGCTTCGAAGGTCTCTTTCCAACAAAGTTGGCCATCATTGGGTTTGACACTCTTATAAGAAGAAGAGAGACAGAAAGCCCAGAGTGTTCTGTAACTGTGTACAGAAGCTGTCACTGCTTGCACAGCCCAGAAGTCCCCATCTTGTAGTGACTGTCACATAACTCTTTAACAAAGCAGGCAGCAGGCAAACAAATGCTTGGGTTTGTTAAACTCCAGTACCTTCCCGGCTGGGAGTCTGCAAACCCAGGACATGTTTTTGCATCGTAGTTGTGCCACCAGATAGCTTTTTCTTTGTGCCCTGGCTCGAAAGCCCCTCTTCCCCAACCCTGTTCTTCAGAGCCTTTTGCGGATTCCTCTTTCAGGACACACCCCGCCCCCTCTCATCCCTCTTCTGTGTCTGGTGCTGTGGGGGGGAGGACAGCACCACGTGGCCTCCAGAATCTAGATGCTCCGAGTTTGCAGAACAGTTTGCGCAAGTCTAGACGCAGAGAGAGGAACTCGGGGGACTGTTGCAGACATATGCACAGTGTGATCACCGGCTAGTCCGTGAGCTCTCACATCCGTAGTTGGCGCCTTATTTGGAAATCATCTCCGGTGTCCCCTGCCCTAGAGGGGCTGCGATGGTTGGGATCCAGGCTCCTCCAGTAGCCATGCGCTGTGCGCCGTCCCCCTCATGCTGTCTGGTTCCTTCAACACATCAGCACTCTCCTTTTGTTCCGTCCTCTGCCTGGAACACGCTTCCACTCTGGGTCCGCTCCTGGGCTAGACTCGGTCCCCCCCTTCCAAGGAATCCCTCCGTACAGCCCCGCTGTGCCCGTGTCCCCCCACGGCCAGAGTTGGGTTAGCTGCGTTCCTCTCTCACCCACACAGCCCCTGCAAAGCACCTGTTTCCCACCACCTGGCAGCTTCTCAGCTTGTCTGCCTCTGCCCAGACCTTGTGGGTTCTCCAAGGCCAAAGCTTTCGTGCATCTTTTTCTTTCCACAGCACAGTGCCTGGCACGTAGGCGCTATGAGTTTAACGAACGAATAAATATTTTCTTGCCAGCACGCACGCATACACGCTAGCAGCGAACATCAGTTTTCCACGGACATTAATCCCCCCAACCCTATGAGGCATTGGTACCGTTTTGCAGAGAAGTCAATTTGAGGCTTGGAGATTTGAAAGGAAAGGTGTTTGAACCCTGGCAAGGGCCCCAGAGCCTGTCTTCTCCACCACAGCATTCTGCCACATCTTGGGGCCATAAATGAAATCTCTTAAAGGAAAAGTGGGGTCAGCAGGGGCTCGCTGACTTCAGAGTGTACTTAAATTCCAGCTGCTGGTTGCAACGGCACCAGGGTACCCTAAAACAGTGGGTCTTCTGGATGAGGCTACAGGCTAAAAGGGAGGGAGGAACCCATTCCCGACAAGTGTCGGCTCGTCCCGGCCCTCTGATGGGCTCTCTAGCAGGGATGAGTGTGACTGTTCCAGAGGTTTAAAATCTGCAGGGAGGGCCCTGCCTTTGATCACTGGACGAGAAGAACAGTCAAAGCTGAGCACTCTTGTTTCTGCGCACTTCACGCTGGCTGCCAAGTGGCCTCTTCCTGTCCCAGAAAAAGATAGCTGCCCCGGGTGACAGCAGGGAAGAGCCTAGCCGGCGGGGCTTGGGTGGGCCTTCAGGCTCAGGGTCTTAAACACCACCCCCAATCTGCGGAGGCCGGTGTAAGAGTTCCCAGCTCTTGCGGGGACCTCCCACTGGGCCCCCACAGTCCAGCTGATGAGGGAGTGGTACTGCTCTCCATGCCAACCATCCCGCACAGCGCTCGGGGTTCGACCACGTTTCCAGGTTGTCACTGCTGTGGAGGATGCTGCTGGGACCAGGCACAGGTCTCCGGACGCCGGATCCCGAGCTCTCTCCACCACGTGTCCCTCGGGGATCCACTGGACCGTTCACGAATGGACTGAGGAGGGAAAGGGGAGTCAGCCTGGGGCCGACTGAACCAAGACCCTTCCTGTGTTGGAGAAACGGAGAAACCACCCCTTTCTCTGCTCCTCTTGCTCCCTTTTCACGGGAGGAAATGCAGTGCCCCGTTCCAGAGGACCTTCACGTGCAGGGGTGGTGAAATCTGCCTGGGTTATTACCCTCTCCACCCTCCTGCCCTCCTCATGCCATCCGTCCCTGGGTTCTGCCAATTTAACCACCTGAATCGCTCTCCAGCCTGGTCCGGTGTCTCCTGCCCTCAGTCTGCCCTCACCCCGCCGGTCTGTCTGCACACGATGCTGGTGTCTGGGTACATCTGATCCCGTGGCCACCTCCCGCTTAAAGGGACAGAGGTGGAGCCCTTCACGGGGCCTCCCAGTGGTGCTATTCTGCCCCTCCAGCCTCTTCTCACACCGTGCCACCCTGCCCTTCCACACCAGCCTCACCTCCCCACTGCCTTCAGCCCCCTGGGTTCCCCAGGCTCCCTCGCTCCCTTGGGAACTTGCTGTTCCCTCAGCTGGAATTCTGATCCCATCATCAGGCGTCAGCTCACAACCATGTCCCCGAGGACATTTCTCTGCCCCACAAGGCACGTTGCTGTCCGTGCCACGGTCATGATGTTACCGTCATGGGAATGATGGTTCTCTGACTCCGTCCCTGAGCCCCACGTGGGCAGCGACTGCCTCTGTGGGCCCTCCCGCTCTTGTCCATAGGTGCTCGGTACATATTTGATAAATGGAGGGATGCACAGATCACTGGACGTGCACTGCCAAGCCCAGCACAGTTTGCTGCTTTCCTTCAAGCTGTCCTCACCCCCAAACCCTTCCCAGAGTTTGGGCCTGGGTCTGACCCATCTGCGGACACAGACTCCTCAGGAGATCCCTCTGTGCTGAGTGCCACGGCTTGCCCCCAGGTGACCTGCTCATGTGGGGAGGGGCTGCTGGCCCAGCTGCTCGGGCTGACTTGCCCTGGTGACTCTGGGCTGTGTGAGTCCCCTGGCAGGTGTCTGGGTCTGGGACAGGGTGCACACTCATCCCCACTGTTCCTCTTGGAACCCGGCTCATGCCTCTGGCTTCAACTCAGCCAGACCTCCTCCATCCTCTGCCAGCAAGCGGCCCGTTTCTGCCACATTTTCCTTAATGACAGGCCTGTGCCTTTCAGCGTCATGTTCTTGTGAGGAGCCTGGCGACCTGAGAGCCCTTTTTCGGCAGGCTCGATGGCTGAGTGCTTTTTATCGCACCATTTGTCTTCAGAACTGTGCTCTCCCCTCGTGTGGATTCTGCGTTAAAATCTTCTTGATTCCATGGCCAGGGAAACCATCTGCCCTCCCAAATGCTTGGAGCCCTGCACCAGGCTGCAGTTCATATGTTGTCATGTGTGTAGGTTCCCAGGACCTGTCTGGCCACTGGCATGTTCTTACCAGCATTGGTGGACAATGTGCTGGGGTGTTATGTCTGTGAATAGGCCACAGGTGATTTCAGCAAAGGACTGAGATTGCACAGGGGAGGGAACCTCGCCCAATGCCTGGCATACCGTGGCTACCCCAGGAGTGTCGTTTGAATGAAGGAGGGAAGGAAGGAAACAACTAGAGGACAACGTTTCCCTATGGGGGTTCCTTGCAACAGGAGTCCTCGGAGATGCTCAGGGAAAAATGAATCAATGGGGGGAGGGAGGAAGGGTCACACAGCCAAATAAGCTTGAGGAAATGTCTCTATACCATGTGATCCTCTTGGAGAGCCATATGGTATATTCGAGTATTAAAAGCCCTTGGAAGGCCGGCTCTAAGGAAAGCTGGCTGGCATTGTTTTACCCCATGTGACCCCCAGAACTCTCTTGTTCATGTGAACTCTTCGGGCATTTAGGACGGGTTGCTAGAGTGCTGGACAGAAGGTGGTGGGGATCACGGGAGATTCAGAGGGATGTACGGAATCCACAGGGAGGCCTCGAAGACAGGTGCATGAAGCACGTAGCATTTCAGGCCAGTCTGGAAGGATGAGCGGGACCCCATGGATGGAGGGAGGAGAAGGGCTCCCGGGCTGGGGGGCAGGTGCGAACAGAAGCAGGGGACAGAACTGCCCAAGGTGGGGATGGGAGAGAGACATCTGGTTTGGGGGAATGGGATTTAGAAAAGGTCGCGGTAGAGGCAGGCTGGTGCCCGGTCCTGCAACCTAGCAGCGTTCCTGGCACCTGAGGCCACCCAGGAAGACTTTAGTAAAATCGTGAATGAATTTTGGAGGGCATTGGCATTGCTCTTCTCAAGTGTGTGGTCTTTATGAGTCATTGTTTCCCAACTAGGGGTTTGAGTCAGCATCCACCCCAGGGGGTTTCCTGAAACACACCCGTGCTTGGGTCACACCCCTAAAAATTCTGATTCCATGAGTCTAGTGGGGAAGAGGGAGGTAGTCCAGGCACCTGGATGTCTTTAAATTTCCTAGGCGATTCTAAGTGAACCCTTCGTTGAAAACAAATATGAGAGGTGGTGGGAGTCCTTTGGGGGGTTTCCCTCAGAGCTGTTTCTGCAACAGTTGCCCGTAAGATAAAATGTGGGGAGGAGACCCACTCATGAAATAAGCTTGGGACACTCCGTGACGTGGCCCATTGGGAGGTTCATAAATGGCATCAGCACATTAAAGGCTCTGAGAAGGTCTGCTGCAAACCCAGGCCTGCAGGAGATAGCACTAGGGAGCCTAGGCTTTGAGACGGGCGTTGGTGTCAGCTTGGGTGCTGAAATTCACAATTTCTTTTCTGAGCGTTGCTCTTTGTCTTTCCAGCAGTGCCTTTTCCTATGGGTAGAGTTTTCGTGAATGCTCGATGCAGTCAGCCCAGCCACCACTGAGGTGGCAAACTGTGCTCCCAGACAAGGTACCTGGGGGCTGGCATGAGGTTACAAAAGTGGCATTCTGCTTACGAGAAGCTCTTTCTCTCTTTAGTCCTTTTCTGCCTGCCACCTCTGGCTGGGAAAGACACAACAGTTGGATCTGAAAGAGAGCTTGCTGCTTGCCAGGCTGCTTTCTCTGTCTCGGCCATCCTGTGTTTCGGACTTCACACCCCCGGGGGTCACCAATCCAGAACTGCAAGAGCTAGCCCTGCTTCTGGGGGTGTCTGGGCTCAAAGCAGCTAATGGTTGCCCCCGCTGCTCTTTTTCTCTTGGGGCTTCTTGGCAGTATTATACGGAGCTGGGGATTTTAAAAAAAGAATCAGGAGATCTGTCTGGCTCGGGGTTCCCCTCGCTGATCCACACCCATCTGACACGTGGCTTTCGGTGTAAATGCTCGTTTCCTGTGCTGATGGCTTCTGGTTTGTTCCCTCGAACCATGACCTTCTCTCTGTGAGGGACATGTCACCTTCAGCCTGTTCCCGAGGATTTGTCTCACAGCTGGCAATGAGAGGGTGCCAGGGAGCTCCCCTGGGTCCCTCGACAGCCCAGAACAGAGACTGGGGGATGGTCTTATCTGCAGCAACAAGATCACAGGGAGCCCGAGGCAGCCGGTCTGGGGCCAGTGCACGGTAGACACTCCCTTCCAGATGCTTCCCAGCACCACAGGCTTCCCTTCCCACCCAGGCTTTTCCCCACCGCTCTCCAGGGGAACGATGCAGATACCTCTAGAATCAGCAGGGGAAATGGCCACATTTGCAAAGCATTCCCACTTCGATCGTGGCCCACGAGCCTGTGGAACGTGGCCCATGGTGTGATCACGAACTGGTCCCTGTCTCCACAGTTAATGTTTCTTAAGAGACTGTGACAGTTACCTTCAGAGACTGCAATTTGTTTATTTATTGAATTCTTTAATCCTTCTTACATCGATGAAGCCTCTGCTCTCGCCGGGCACCGTGCCCACGGCTCTGCATGCAGGTGGCTCCATATGGGAGAGACAGGAAGACCCAGGCGAGGGTGTCCAGGACATGTCAGTGCAATGATGACAGGCTGTACCCGGCAAGGGGTGGGGGGGACCAGCTTGGTGGCTGCCAGACATTCGTGCCGTGCCAGGAAACGTCCTGCTTCCTAGGAGTCACCCACCTTACTTTAATCTCGCGCCTCCATGGTGATGTTTTTCCATATCTTTGTTACTACTTCCTTCCTCTTCCATTTGGTTCTGGTCGTGACCCGAAGGCTATGATGTATCTCCCCCCCCCCCCCCCCCCGCCCCGTCCTGCTCCTTCCGCCTCTCTGCTCTCTTCTGCTCTTGGCTCCTGTGCATTGGGAAGCGCTTCCTGACGACTTAGTGTTCAGAAAGACACCGTTCCGTTGATCCAAGTCCCCATCCAGAAACCCGCAGATTGGGCGGTGGGTTCTCGAGTGCAGGCAGACCTGAGTTATGCATTCTGGGAGCCTGGGTTTTTCAGCCGTTCAAGGAAGCTTTGGTCTCCTCGTGTCTGAAATGCGACAGTAAGACTGTCCCTGTTGTAATAGCTGTGGGATGACACGAGGGACCCTTAACACGGGGCCCATCTGATGCTGGTTGTCCTGCAAACATCAGCTGTCACTGTCATAATTATCAAGCTGTCGCACACACTGGCTTCATCTCCCCTTCTTGGGAGCATTAACCGTAGTGTATTGACAACAATGTTATTAAAGAAAAAAAAGGTCAAGGCCAATTTCAGTAGAGAGCCTGAGGGCTGAAATATCTCCGAGTCAAGTGCAATACAATCAAGCCTCACGGTGAGCACTTCCCAGGGCACCTCCAGTTCTCGGGAAGGGGGGGATCGACAATGACTTGTGCCCCTGACCCCCTGACCCCTCCAGCCCTCTGCAGGCGGTCATCTCTGTCCTTGGGAAGCCAGTGGCTCCAGCGGCAGCTCCCAGGAGCTCCGCTCACCTACCCCGTCTCCTCCCAGCTCTGCTTACTCACCATGTCTGCTCCCACACAGGCATTCTTACAGCAGGTCTGACGTCCTCCCAGCTCAAGGGCTCGTTCCCTAACGTAGCCAACAAGTGCTTCTATGAGATTAATTATCATCGTGCTCATCTTACCTGGGTGCCAGAAGCACTGGGTCACATGCTCTGCATTCGTGGGTCTTGTTTAATCTTTGCAACAATCTGTGAGACGGAGTCATGTGCTCTGGGCCCAGACCTACTCAGTCTTGAAGATAGAATTCAGGTCCCAGTGACCTGGCTTCTTAAACCAGGTCCTCGTTTTATACAACCTTGCTCAAACTTTTTTTGCAGCACAGGACTCCTCCCCTCTGAGCTCTGCAAGCCTTTCTTTCTCTCGTTTCCCTCCCTGTCTTACCTCTCCTCCTCCAAAGAACAAGAACTAAACCCATGAATCATTTTCCCCAGCCCCAGTGGGAATTTTTGTATTCTTTCTAAGCATTACCAGGAGTGGTCTCTGCAGACTCCGTCCTCTGACCAAGAGCAGAGCTTCTGAGAACCCAACCGGAACAACACCCTGTTTCTGAGCACACTCTGGGGCAGCAGGTAGCACGGTTCGAGTTTTTGCTGTGCTTCCCTAACCGTGGGACCACCCTGTGCCTCAGTTTCCTTGCCTGTAAACAGCCCCAAGATCACGGGTTTGTCGTGAGGATTATGTGGTTTGATGTGTTAGTGGTCAGAACGGTACTTGACACCCAGGTCACGCTCTGTCCACGTCAGTTCTCACACCTTCTCCAAACCTGCCTTTCTCCCTCCTGGACCACCTACACATTTTTAAGAAATCTCAATCCTGCAGGAAGGTCTTCCAAAGACAGCAATGGAAAACCTGTTTTCCCTGAAAAACTCTCCCCCGCTGCTCTTTGCCACTTTGTGCCAGCCTGCCGGTGACACACCGGGCTCCCGATGAGAGGGGAAGTCTTCCCCAGCTGGTGGGGCCGCATGGTGCGAGCCAGCCCGCCTCCGACCCCAGCTCCCAGCTTCTGAGGCTAAATCAGTAGGTGGGAAGTCATTGGCTAAGGGGAACCATGGGTGTTCAGTGGCCTGGTGTGGCCGTGGTTCATCAGTTTCTGTTTGTCTGGGCCACCTCATTAGCTGCTTCCTCCTTGGAAGGTTAGAATTTTATGGGTTTAACAACCCATTTGAATGAAAAAGCTTGAAATACGGGGATAGCCGCAGGTTCAAGCTAATTAATACCCCCTTTCAAATTGGGGCGTTGGAGGGAAGGCTGAACCTTTGAAAAGGAATCTTTGGAGAGGACTCCAAGTCATCGCAATAAAACCTAGGAAGGAAGGGAAGAACCTGGGAGCAAAATAGCTGAACGCAAGAGGAATCTGTCATTTCTGGCAGCGAATCGGCCTGATAGAGGGGAAAAAAAGAATGTTCTTCATGCAAATAAGGTCCACTGCAGCTTCCCTGGGCCTTGAGTCAGATGGTCCTCAGAACTAATGATGTTCACATCTAATTCAACATGAAATTAGTCATTAGATATTAAGACAAAAGCAGGCAGGCTCTCCTGTCTCAACAAAGCATCTTCCCCAGGGAAGTGGAATTATCGCTGGAATAATTAGAACGGCTGCTGAAGTATGAAAACAGTCCGTTAACCGGGGTTGCCTTTGTTGAGACGTGCCCCCCCCTTCCCCCAAATCAATCGTGATGGCCATGACCAAGGACAGGGAGATGCCGAGACCCAAGGAATGGGATCAAGCTTAAATCCTCTTGGCACCATTTCTGCTGAGCCAGACAGCACCAAAGTTCCCGGTTGGAGGATGCGGTTTTATTTGTGAGCAAGCATGGCTATCGTGCGCCTTTCTAGGGTCCCCGTCTGAATGGTCTGCATCCTAACAGATGAAGGTATGGCAGACGATCGTTTCTGGAATGCCCCCAACCTGCCTACTGATTGTTGGCGGTGTTTCCAGAGTTCAGATATCTTAATTCCAAAAGAGCACAGTGATGGAGCTCCGGTGTTTTTATCTGCCAAAACACTAACAGCTGAGGGCTTTGACGTGAACTCATTACCAGGAGGGGCTGTGGTCACCTGATGTGATCCATAGCCGTCCCTCTACAGTGTGGAGTGACACAGCCAGTCCCTTATCACGGGTACATTACACTGTCACAGCGTGCCACACACTATAGCAAATCAGCCTTCACTCTTTAACACGATTTAGGATGATGGAGTCTTAACGTTCAATGGGCTTTTGTGTTTAAAGACGGAAACCAGGGGCACCTGGGTGGCTCAGTTGGTTAGGCGACAGCCTTCGGCTCAGGTCATGATCCTGGAGTCCTGGAATCGAGTCCCACATCGGGCTCCCTGCTCAGCAGGGGAGTCTGCTTCTCCCTCTGACCCTCCCCACTCTCGTTCTCACTCTCTCTCAAATGAATAAAACCTTTTTAAAAAATTTAAAAAAGATAGAAACCACATTACCCTCTGTTTACGCCCAATGTATTCATCACCTGTGTTTTTTTTAGCTGTCCACGTTCTTAAACATTATACAGTCAACAGGCCTCTAAATATTTGTACGATTCCTAAAAAATAATGTGGATTTAATGAAGGAAAATTTCTCAACATTTAAACATAGATTTTTAAGTGTAACCACTTTTATTTTTTTTTTTTTAAGATTTTATTTATTTATCAGAGAAAGAGAGCACAAGCAGGGGGAGTGGCAGGCGGAGGGAGAAACAGGCTCCCCACTGAGCAGGGAGCCCAATGCGGGGCTTGATCCCAGGACCCCGGGATCGGGACCTGAGCCACAGGCAAACACTTAACAGACTGAGCCACCCAGGCGCCCCTAAGTGTAACCACCTTTAGGCATTTATTTGAACTGACATTTCTAAAAAAGTCAGATGATCTTAAACACTTAAGACCCTGCAAAAATAAATAAATAAACAAAACACATGTAAAGACCAGCACATTTGCCAAAAAAAAAAAAAAAGTATAAATGAGTGAATACCATAGATTTAAAGTTTCTGGGGTTTTGTGTCACGTGTGTGTGCGTGCTTGCACATGGTTATGTCATCCAAGAGTTACCTGCCTTCAGTAAATTTTGTGAGAAACCATGACAGAAAAGCAGAGGCCAGACATCTCTGGTCGTTACTTAGTTGGGATGTAAGATCGGGTTGCCCGGCCCACAGTGATTCTGAGCTTCTTGTCCCCTGACTCAGTTCATTCCCGTAACTGCGTTCCTTTTATCACATCAGAGGATCTTTAAGTCCCTCTCTTTAGGTTTTCTTTTTTTTTTTATTAAGATTTTATTTATTTATTTGACAGAGAGAGAGCACAAGCAGGGGGAGTGGGAGAGGAGGAAGCAGACTCCCCGCTGAGCAGGGAGCCTGATGTGGGGCTCAATCCCAGGACCCTGGGATCATAACCTGAGCAGAAGGCAGACCCTTAATGACGGAGCCACCCAGGCACCCCGTGTGGGAGTTAGGTTTTCATTTTTGAAACTTGCTATCTTTCACGGAAATGATAAATTTTGAGCTGTGTGTATCTGCCATGTGCTGACCATTGTTCTGCCATTTTGATGTATTGAGCTTGTCTGTTACCATTATTAAAAACTTATGTATCCCCTATTATTATTTTATTCTAATTAGCTGGGCCATTTAGAGGTTTCATCTCCTAGGAGATGAGAACTGAGCCTGTGTAATGAGCTCTCTTCTTTCGGACAGCTGGCTAATTCATCACCTTGGAATGCAGAGTTAGACTCCCTGATCACCTGTTTATTTTGTATGACCATGGGTACCTACTGGTTTTTCCTAGACTTAGAATAATACTTGCTCCATCTGGGACTCCGTTTTATCTTTTCTGTTTACACAGGTGTAAAGTAGACCACATGCCAGATATTCCATATCATTATGATTACGGAAGAACAGGCTTCCCCTAACTGTAGTCCCTGGCACGTCACTTTTTGCCTTATCTGCTTACCACCTGTACCGTTATTTACATAAGACTTCTCTTTAAATAACTTTAAATCTTCTTGTTTTAACCTGGCATCGTTTTAAGCTACGAGAGCCATGAAACCACACATTTGATGTATCAGTTACATTTCAGTTGAGTTTTTTGTAAGTACACATGAAAATAATGGCGTAAATATCGAAGCCACAGGGTTGTCCTGGTTTCTGTCCCTGCAGAGCCCCTTTGCATACTGCCAAGATGTGTCATTATACCACAGTTGAGGAGACCTAGTGGAAGACCAGATACCAAGAATTCTAATCATTGGAAATATCCAAATAGTGTGATTGCGTTCAAAGGATTAAAAAAATAAAACACACAATGAATCTCACATTTTTTAAAGCATCAGTGAAAGTGGGGGATCTTAAGTGGTTTACGAAACCACGTACTTCCAGAAAAATAGAGTATAATCAAATATGATCGAAATGTATGACCTCAACAAGAGCTGTTTTCCGGCCCTGGTGGTACTTAATATGGTCCACCCACCCTCAGTTCTCGCCCGGGCCTGGGGCACCAGGCTGGGTGAGCAGCTGCTTCAAGGTGGGACTGGGTGGTGGGAAAAGACCATCTGAGGACGAGGGAAGTGATGCAGGGAAGATCTGGGGGCAGAGCATGGCAGGCGAGGGAAGAGCCCCTGGTGCAAAGCCTTAGGTGGGGAGGACCCATATCAGGCAAGAAAGCAGGAGCAGGCAGGCTGGACTGGAGGGAGAGGGAGTGTGGCCGGAAGTGCCATCAGATTGCTAAGGGGCAGACCTGGGCCATCGGGCCATCTGGGAGTTTTGAGCAGGAAATTGACTTGAGTTGATCCCACTGGCTACCATGTTGGGAATGATCAGATCAAGAGTGAAAACTGAGACCCCAGTTGGGTCACTCTGGGAATCCCCCACATGAGAGCTTATGGAAGCTTTTGCCAAGGAGGTAGCCCTAGACTGGTGAGAAGAGGTGGGGTTTGATTCAGCATGTGTATGTGTATATAGAGGCACTAGAATTCAAGTTTTTTCTTAAAGCCTGTTAAGATAAATATATTTTCTTAACACACATATAGAGTTCTAAACATTTATCTTGGGTCTTTGGATATATATGCTTAGATATACTGATATAGCGTAATTTGTAATATATAATTTTATTTTTTCCTTGGAGAAACAAACCCCAAACTCTTTTTTTGGGGAGGATGGAAATAATTCTTCATTGCTTATGAAATATTTTCGTGCTTCCAGTAAACTAGGAAAAGGCACAAGATAGTCTCTCCTGTTATAGTAGTTCTCAGTATAATTGTCAGAATATCCGCATGTATTTTAAAGCCAGAGTTTTCACACTGTGGGTGACTTACATGTTCTAGGTTTCAGCCTGAGCCGCTGGGTGACTCCCGATGCTGTTTACTGAGATGGGCAGACGTGTGTCAGGAAGGGACTCTGGGGCAGGAGGCCCGGAAGTGCAGTGTGTGACCCTCTGCTTCTGTCTCCCTGCAGTGATCCCGAAGGTCACCAAGCACCTGCTCTCAAACCCCGTGTTCACCTGCATCATCCTGGCCGCCTGCATGGAGATCGCCGTGGTGGCCGGCTTCGCTGCCTTCTTGGGGAAGTACCTGGAGCAGCAGTTTAATCTTACCACCTCTTCTGCCAACCAGCTGCTCGGTGAGTCTGCTCCTCCAGCCCCCCGGGAGGGCAGAGGGCTGCTGTCATGCAGGTGCCACACTAAGAACTTACCGAGGCCCACTGGAGAAAGAGCCCAGACCCTGCTGCTCCGACAGCAGCAGTATTCTTGGAGTCTCTGTGCAGAAGAGTCTATTCTTGCAGTAAAATTTGCTGAAGGGATGTGATAAGAAAGAGCTAAAATATAAAAGGTACATAAGAAGCATGACAGGCCAGGAGATCAGTAGATTGGTGTGAACTGCAGAATTTGGGGGAAGATAGGATGAAGGAAAAGGGGAATCGAGATACATCCTGAAAGGTTAGCAAGCTTTGGTCAGGCACAAGAAAAGTGAGAATATTCTTGGCAGGATGAAACGCATAGTCAGCAAATATAGAACTTGGAAGCCATACACCCTCCCCCTGACCCCTGCCCATGGCAGACATAATTAATGGATCACAGCACTCCTTCTCTCCAAGCGCAAGCACGGCTTTACCATCCTTCTCAGTAAGAGACCACGGCATCTGCTTCCACTGTTTGGAGGTGGCATGGTAAGGAAAACCAATTTGCCCTCGTGAGAAGCAGCATTACTTATGGGGAGTTAGGAAAGTGGCCTCATGACCAACAAGGGAGATGGAAGAGTCAAGAAGGACACCCAGGTTTCTGGCTTCGACGGCTGGTGGCACCATTTCTGAAACCTGAAAACAGCAGAGAAGAATCAGGTCCACGGGGGAGATGATGAGATTGTATTTGAAGTAACTGAGTATGAGATGCCCATGTTGGGTCTCCACGGTGTCCAGGACTGATGGGGGCTCAGGGAGGAGACCCCACTGGGAAATAGAGGTTCGGTTGCATCAGTGGAGGACATGGGAGTGGAAGTTATGTAGCAAGGAAGTGAATTGGAAAAGAAGAGTAAAGTCCCAACGAAGAGGAAACACAGGAGTCCGAGAGGGAGTCAGAAAGAAATCCACAGGTCACGGGAGTCAAGGAAGAGAGGGTTCCAAGGAGGAAGCAGGCAGCAGCGCATGTGTGCACGCACGATGAGGGCTATGGCGTCTCCATTAGATGCAACCACCAGGATGTCCTTGAACCTGTGTTAGAGCCGTGTCTGAGATGTGGCAGTGGGGAGCCTGTGCTCCTTGTGGGAGGGAGTAGTCTGTGGCTGCAGGACACTTTCCTGAAGCTCAGCCGTGGAGCAGAGGAGAGGGGCCATGGCAGGTGGGTGGTGTGGAGGGGGAGCAGAGGAGATGGTGCGTTGCTAGGAAACATGAGCCCTTTGCTTAATGGAGGGAAAAAAGCCGGCCGAAGGGGATTTGCAGGAAAGAGAGGGATGGGAGTGGACAGCTCTGGACAGAAGAGCTCCTAGGTCCCGCCAGTGCAGAGGAGGAGAGAGGCGTGAGTCTGGCCACTGGGACGACAGCCGGTATGACCCTGCATTTGAGAGAGAGCTCCAGCCCCATGAATTACCTTCTCTGGTAAGGAGGGGGTCAAGATCATCTGCGGAGAGGAATGGCCTCCTTCAACACTGCCTGTTTCTTCACCTGACGGCCAATTAGCAAACGCAAAGGCGCTAAGCTATCACGAGTCATCAGGAAAGCACATGTTAAAGGCACCCTGAGATTCCACTGCGAATCCACTGGACTGATGCACCAAGAGTTCGTGAGGGTGTGGAGCAACCGGAGCCCTCGGGCGCAGCAGGTGGAAGTGCCCAGCGGTGTGAGCGCTTCGGACAGCTCTCGGGCAGCGCCTGTGAAAGCATATTTTTACGCTGGGGTCCGTCCGTTCCACTTCTGGGCATAGACCCAACGGAAACGAATGTTTAAGTCCACTCCTTTAGATCCGCATATGTAACTGCGTTCAGAGCAGCCTGGCGCATAGTGACCCCAACTGGATACAGCCCAGACATCTGTCAACGGGAGGATGGGTAAATAAATTATGGAATGTTCATACAGTGCTACCCCACAGCATGAGAAAGCAAGCATTTTCATACCTGCCTCAATGTGGAGGAATCTGACAGAGTTGAAAGACGTCAGGCACAAAAGAGGACATAGTTATATGAGTTTAAAGAAGGAAAAGTTAATTGAAGTGATAGAGGCCATGATGATGGGAACTGTCTTTCTGGGAGGGGGAGGCGGGCAGCCACCGGGGTACCTTCCTGGGCTGCTGGAAATGTTCTAAGCTTGATCTGAGTGTGGTTATTGGGGTGTATATGGATGCAGGGATTCATCGGCTGTTCCCTTAAGCTTTGTACACTTCCCAGGACATCATGTATCTCAATTAAAAAAAAAAAAAACTCACTATGATGATGATGCGGCTGGATCATAGCGTCTCCTTAGGAACTGCTAGGCTAGCACAGCCCAATTTTTTTTTTTTTTTTTTTTTTTTTTTTTTTTTTTTTTTTTTTTTGCTAATAATGCTTTACCATCCGTTTTTACGTGAAGTGTCCCTTCTAAGAGGTATTAGCAAAGTGCAGGCAGCCCTCTGGTACCTGCCTGGCAGAGAGAGGGTAAAGTGGATCTCTTTATAATTAAAGTCATAACTTCTTAGTTATACCTGGGGTGTCTCTGGTTTCACCCTCCAGCAGCCTCCACATTTCTGTGCTGCTGTTCTTAACGTTCTCATGACATTTGCACATTTGCTTCGACGTTGGGGCTGTGTTCTATTTCAGAACAGTTTCTATCGACAAACAAATCAATAGTCTTCAGGGCAGAAGGTCAAAAAAACAATCTCTCCTTCTTGCACCTGTTTCTTTCCCAGTGACTGTCTGTCAGAGTGCTTGGCAGGGGAGGACCTTCTCCTGCCATGCAGAGAGGCCACCTGCTGGCCCATCTGTCAGTCCGTCTGTCCGACAGTCCACGCAGGTGACATGCATGCATGGCCTCTCCCTGTGTCCTGCTTGGGGTCTTGCTCTCATCAGCATGGACCCTGGAGGGTTGGCTGCAACAGGAGCTGTCACTGGGCATTCAGGGAACAGAGACGGACCCCGGGAGTGCCAGGCAAGGCTTGCATCAGAAAGCGCTCAGCTCCTGCAGACCCAGGGCATGGGGACCATGCAGTCACCCTGGGGCATCAGCACAGGGCTCTGGGCCATCCTGGAAGTCATCAACAAACGGGGCAGAGTCCGGAGAAGAGCAACACAGATGATTAGGTGCTGATGGCATGGATTTATGCGTGGTTTTATGCGTGCAGATAAGAAGGGCTCAATCTGCATAGGTTAACATAATGAGAACAGAGTTTCGGGGAAGTTCTCATCACTGAATGCCAAGGCTGCACACGCATCAGGGAGGAAGAGAGCAGCCTGATGATGGGTTGGGAGAAAAGGCGCCGAAAGCCTATTATTGCCATAGTTACCGGCCTCACCAGGTGATGCTCCCCACAGTCTCTGCTAGGAAATGAAACAAAGCACAGGCCTGTTCTCTGGGCGTGGGCAGGTCTTCACCAGTGTTCGTGCATGCAGATCCAGGCTGCTCGTCATTTCATCCATCCTGAAAAGAAGCCTTGAGTGCCCACTCCGTGCTGGGCACAGGGAACCATGCTGGACTGAACAGGACGGAAAAGGCTCTTGTGCTAGGGGCAGCTGCATTTCAGGAGGGGTAGAGTGGACAAGAAACAAGACCAAAAATGAATAAGGCAGCTTCAGATAGTGGGGAGAGCTGTGAAGATAATAAAATGGGGTGAGGAATGACGGGGAGCCCCTGGGTGGAGTATAGGACCACTCTTCCTGGTGTGGTCTGGGAAGGCATCTCCAAAGGGGGTACAGGGCCAGCCAAGGAGAGACACAGTACAAGGATGTCCCAGGAGAAGGACCAGCAGGTGCAACGCCTGGGGGTCTGAATGGGTTTGGCTTGTTCCAGAGAGAGAAAGGAGGAGCCGTGGGCCAGGGGTGAGCAGAGAGGGGCACGTGGGGACCAAGAAGATCATTTCTGTACCAAAACCGGAGAAAACCAAGCATAGGTATTCCAAGAGCGTCAGAAAATACAGAGATATCATATGTTTTATTTAAATGTGACTTATGCTATTTTCTTGCAGAGCTCAGGTTTCCTGATTATGTTTTTCTTCCCCTAATATTAAAATTAATTTGCATTCCCTTAGCACATAACAGCTGGTTGATGTAGTCGATTGACCTAGAGGTCTGTTGACTGGCAAGGAGGAGACAGCCTAGACTGGGAAATTGGCCATGCACGGTCTACACGGTGGATAAATGATGCAGAGTAATTTAAAGCTGAGTTTTAGATGAAGCAAATCAGACCAGAGCAAAGCCAAATGAGAGATTGGAACCCTAGGATCATTCGGTCCTTCTAAAATTCCATGAGTCTCTGAGAATCAGAAATAGCAGGTTTATGGTCCCTGCTGCCTTACAGATAGCTCTGTTTATAAGAGAGGGGGAAATTTTTATGCCAATTACCAAGAGCTACAAAACATATCGATTGGACAGATGCTCCTTCCCGAGAGGTCTGGGAGCAGGTTAAAATGTTGTCTCCATGAGCTGGTGAATTCTGGGACCTTTGTTTAAACAGCCACCAGACCCTTCCATGAAGCCCTCCTGGGCTAATGAGGAAAGGGGAGAAAATCCCCAAATGATCTTGAGTCCCCTTTCCCACATCCCCTCAAAAATGCACAGAGAGCCCATGATGGTCACTTCCCAAAAATGCACGTGCGTGTTCCCAGTCTGTCTGTCTCTTGGTCGTTCCCACGCCAGCTGTGTCTTTCCCATGAGGATGCCTTACTTAGCAAGATGGGCGTATATATTTGGACTCCCAATTACTGAGTGTTTCCACGTCCGTCTCCCCCAGTTTTCTGTTGAGTTCCCAGACGGCAGAAATAAGGCCCTGCATGGAGACCTGGAGACAGCCTGGAGGAGAGGGCACTGCAGTGGGGTCACTGGGAATTTGGCCTGTGCAGGGCTCGGCCCCCCGGCCTGACAGCCATCTGTCTGCGTGGACTGGCCCTGCCTCCCCTGCTAACAGTCCCCGCCCCTCTGTGTCTCTCCCAGGGATGACGGCAATCCCGTGTGCCTGCCTGGGCATCTTCTTGGGCGGTCTCCTGGTGAAGAAGCTCAGTCTTTCTGCCCTCGGGGCCATTCGGATGGCCATGCTCGTCAACCTGGTGTCCACAGCTTGTTACGTCTCCTTCCTCTTCCTGGGCTGTGACACAGGCCCCGTGGCCGGGGTTACTGTTCCCTATGGAAACACGTAAGTCCTGGACGTGTCTGCTTCCACCCCTGCCTGCCCGGGGAGGCCTGGACTCTTTCTCCATGGCAGGGTCACGGAGCCAGCTTTGGTCCCGAGTAGTGACCATGAATGGGGGGTTCAGTGATGCCTCTGTGCCTTCCTCCCGGGGTTGAAGAGTCAACATGGACCTTTTGGGTGGAGAGCTCAGACCAGTCCACTCAGTGGGACGCCCAGGGGAGACCATCAGAAATTCACTCCCCACAGTACTCCTATTAGCATTTTTGGCATCTGACTTTAGGAACAATTGAAGATAGAAAACACAGATGAATTTTATCTTAAAATTCAACTTTTTTTTTTTTTTTTTTTGCGGGGGGTGGGGAAGAGAGAGAGAGAAGTGGGGGAAGGAGCAGAGGGAGAGAAAATCTTGGGCAGGCTCCACACCCAGTGCTGAGCCTGATGCGGGGTTCAATCTCACGACCCTGAGATGAAATCAGGAGTAGGACATTCAACCACCTGAGCCACCTAGGTGCCCCCTAAAATTCAGCTTTAAATGAAAGACAGGAGAGATTTCAATCATTCCGGAAATTATCAGAAGCTATCATTAGGCTTCCATAGTAATTACAGGGTCTCGCCCAGAGTAGGTATTGATAAGTATGGGAGGGAGAAGAGGGTGGATAATAAAAGAAAAGAGGGAGAAGGGAAGGAAGCTGGTTCTTATGGGACACCTTGTTTCTAGTTATCGTCCCAAGGCTTTGACTTAGAATCCAGTCAGAACTGCCCCAGAGGAAATTATGGAGAGCGCTTTCGTGTCCAGCGTCAACAGCTGTCCCCTTTTCTGCGTGAGACTCTGAAGCTGCTTGGGGATCAGTCTGGAGCATCAGGGC
Source organism: Ursus maritimus (assembly GCF_017311325.1). Taxonomy (NCBI): domain Eukaryota; kingdom Metazoa; phylum Chordata; class Mammalia; order Carnivora; family Ursidae; genus Ursus; species Ursus maritimus. The sequence continues at coordinate 16,100,334 of NW_024425230.1, read as the reverse complement.
TGCAGCAGAGTCAACCTGCAGGATACCAGTTCCTCCTCACACCAGTCTCCTCCTCCAGGCAGGCCATCGGGCTTTCTCCTGTAGTCCTGTATCCAGAAGATACAGGAGAGCCGGGCTTATCTGCCCCCCGACAAGGTCAAGCAGGCTGAATGGGAGAACACAGGCGGGGGCAGTTGTCCGTACATCCATGCACAGCCCAGGCACTGTGTGCCCCTCCATCCCTGAGACCATCACCATGGCCTCTTCTGCCCCCCAGCCCAGCCCCATTTCCTCCCTCTCCCCAGTGTGGCACCTTCTGGTGTGTGCTTGCCATAAATAACAGCATTTGGAGGGAACGACCGCCAGCCTTCTGTTCCAGCTCTCAAGTAGTAAACTGGTAGTGCTTCAAAGCACAGGGTCTTACGATAATGAAGATCTTCATTAAAAAAGAAAAAAAAAAAGCTCAGAGCCTACAGTCCAACTGCCAGCTCCGCCCAAATTGGTAGAGCTCCAGTCGCCACCCTCCCCACCCCTGCTTTCCCCATGTACACGTTAGATATATACTCGGACAGGCGACTCAGCCTCGCTCTGCCTCCGTTTCCTTCTCTGTCAACCCCACGGGTCACACTGAGAATAAGTACAATATTACAGGCAGTAGCGTGAACAGTGCCCGGCACATAAATTGTCAGATATCACCGTCATCCTCATTACTAGGAAGTGCTCTGAACCCGAGGAGGCTCCCCTGAAAATAACGGTGCTGGGAAGAGACGCTTCCTCTCTTACAGAGCTAAAAACACCCACTCCATCCTTTTCCCCTTCGCAGTTTGCGTGCTCTAGGTAATTGTGCCTTTAATGGTACAAAAGGAAATTTAAAATAACTCGTGTTATTTTTCTCAGGAAGTCGAATCAATCAAACAGACGGAGTTATCGAATCCAGTCTAGGGGTAGCGGTGTGCGAAGCATCACGAGGCTTGCCGCCTGCTGGGGGGAGGGATGAAAGAGAGACGAGGGCTGACCCAAGGAGGGGAGAAGTCAGTGTCCAGCTGTGCCCGCGGGTGATGTTGGGCCAGAGAAGGGGGAGCGGGCTGAGGCTGGAGGAATCATGAGCAGCAGCATGGAGGAGGTGGCCCTGAGCTGAGCCTGGGCTGCCATCAGCCTGGAGGGCACACTGGTGCAAATAATAAAGAAGAGGCCCCTTCCGTGTCTGGTACCACGGTGCACGGCTCTCCGCGGTGGCGCTGGGCGGGTCCTTGCAGGACAGGGAGGGGTGAGACTGAAGGAGGAGAAGGAAGGGGTGCCGGCCCAGCAGAGGGTGGAAGGCTGTCACTGGGGAGATCCAATACAAGTTGCCCTTCCTCTGATGGGTTCCGTGTTTCCTCTCTGTTCCAGCTCAGCCCCTGGCTCGGCCCTGGACCCCTACTCGCCCTGCAATAAAAACTGTGAATGCCAAACCGACTCCTTCACTCCAGTGTGTGGGGCAGACGGCATCACCTACCTGTCGGCCTGCTTTGCCGGCTGCAACAGCACGGTATTGGTGATTTTCTGGAGGGGTGGGCTGGGGCAGGGGACTCGGGAGCCAGAGTAGCTTAAAACCCATGGCCAGGGACAGCAGGAGGCAACCACATGCGTTCTGTTGTGTGCCTGCATCGTGACTTTTGCTCAGACTCCACCACGCTGTGGCGGAGGGTCCTCTGTCAGCAGGCGGGGAGGATGCCAGATCATTCAGGCCTTCCTGCTAACTCAAATAGGTTTCCAAAAAGTGTCATGGAGCCATGAAAGTAAAAATTTCAAAGGAAGCTATATGCACGGAGCCAGAGGAAAAAGATTCTGGTTCAAGGCGCTCACCACGGGTATCCGTGAAGCAGCCTGATTCTACGGGTAATGAGCTCCCCATCAACAGAAGTATGCTAGAAAACCATTGATCAGAGACGACTTCTTCCAAGCCTGAGACTGACACTAACCTCTTCCTTACTTAGTTCTCTTCACCTTTTTATTCTCAACTAGATCCCTCTCCCACCTTTTTCCATCCCCCACTAAACTTTGTTTTGTTTTGCTTTTTGGTTTTTTGGGTTTTGGGGGTTTTGTTTGTTTTTCCTTCTCAACGTGAATTGTCCAATTGGCTATCAGCCTACATACAGTTTTCCATGTGCTCTTCGTGAAAACGTGATGCTAAGGGACTGGTCGAGTCACACTGATCCTCCCTTCCAGGTGTGTCTCACACCTGCCTGTCTTCTGCATCCACATCCCCACCGCCCTGGTGTGTGGGCCCTCCTCATATCTCCCTTAGACCAGAGTGGTAGTTGCCTAACTGGCCTCACTGCTTAGGGTGGCCCCGTTCTGGTCCATCTTCTGTACTGCAGCCAAAATGACTTGTGAAACACTGCAAAGGACCCCTTCTCGTGCTACCCTGTCACCTACAAGATAAGATCTAGGCACTGCACTGGCTTTGTATGTGTCTTCAGCACACGTCCATCCTCGGCCACTCTCTTCAGCTCTACTTGCTTCTCGTTTGTGATATTCAGCGTCCCCTCCACCACAGATGTCTTTGCATCCTTCTCTCTCCATTTAGACAACTCACCTGTCCATACCCTCCTCGAATTACCCCTTCTCTGCGAAGCCATCGCTTCCCTTCTTTATCTTTGGTGTTCTTGCCTCTGCAGTTCTTGGCACCTGTCTCCGCGGGAGGCTGCTTGCTCATTTCACTCCACTGATCTGCTAAAAGTATCTGTCATCTGCTCTGATCTGTGAGTTTCCCGAGTGAGGGCTGGCATCTAGAAGTGCTCCAGAAATGTCCAGGAATGTCTAGATGAGGAGAAAGACGAGAAGAAGAGCTGAGTGGCTGCTTTAAAGGAAGTTGGAGTTGTAATTATTTGTTTCTCCTTTTCCTATTCTGTGTCTTTGGGGAGCGGCAATTTCTCTGAAAGAAAAAAAATCGATCACTTATTTTCATCTCCAAAGATTTCATTTTTCTTTGCTTTTAACATTTAGATTCCTGGCCAGTTATTAACATTTTTCTGTAGAGAAAATAAATCG
>NW_024425230.1:16073159-16097316 GCF_017311325.1 Ursus maritimus | reverse complement strand
AAGGGAAACAAGAGATGGGCGGGGGGAGGAGGGGGGGGGGGGGGGAGAGAAACTGATTTTTTTTTAAATTAGATGATAAAGCAATTTCTTTATGTGAGTGGAAATGAAATTTAAAAAAAGGATGAGGCCTTACAAATAGTTAAAATAAAAATACAAGCTATTCGTTTTCATGACAACAATTTTATTAACATTTTAATATCCAAAAAGTTATATAAATCAGTTTTGGTTATTGTTCTGTTTCAAGAATTAAATGGATTCCGTATAGGCTGGTGTCCTGAGACCAAACAAGTCTCTATTCCAGAGCATTCTCTGACCCCCCCCCCAAAAAAAATTGTCTTAAAAATTGCATTTCCCTAGATCTTACATGTGCAAGAGTCTTATTGAATAAGAGCCTAACCAGGCCCATGACTGCTTCCAGCTGCTGAAACAGCAAGCTGCGGAATGCAATTATTGGATAGTGAGTTTCTCTGCTTCCCTCTGGACACATCCTTTCTTCACCAGACACCTGCCTTTTCTTCACATTACTGGAGACCTCGTGTTGTCCTCAAAGCAGAGAGGCTCTCCTCCTGCGATTACAAGTCAAAGACTGAGACATCCCCGGGCCCCAGGGCTGGGTGAAAGTCACATTTCTCCCCCCATGGAGGCAGATCTTGGGATGAATGAGGGATTTGGGGACACAGAGCCGTGCGTATCTTGGAAAGGGGCCCTTGTGACAATCTAGCCTTCAAAACACCCCTAACTGTAGAGCTCACCACAGCAGCGAACTTTTTCAAGAGCCCACGTGGGCCAGGCAACAGGCCTTCCACCTGTCACTCATGGCCCATGACAGCTTGGCCTAGAGTCAAAGAAATCTCAGGCCACCGTCCAAAACTGAGCAAAAAGCAATTGCAGTCTTTTCAGTCTCTGCTGCAGTATTTTGAGAAAATGCCAAATGGTGGGTTATATTCCTGGTGAATTCACTCCCTCCTTCGTTCCTACTTTTCTTGTCTCCGATCTCCCAGAAAAGCTTTTCCGTGAAGTGAAGGCTTCCTCCACCCTCTTCCTTCCCTTCTCGTATTATTCCTTCGCCGTTTGCTGGAGTCCCCTGGCTCTCCAGGGTCGGGTGCGGCCTCTCCACCACCTGCCCCCCAGCTCTGTGCATCTTATCTCACTGATCCTCACAGGATCACAGGATCCTGGATCCTGTGATCCAGGATCAGCCCGAGGATGGGGGTGTCATTTTTACTCCCTGATTACGGACTAGTCCCTTGCCCCAGGTCATGCAGAACGTGGTGGCACTGGTGTTGACGTGGGTCTGTCCAACACCAACCCATGTCTTCCTCTGACTCTGTCACTTACCTCTTTGGGATTCTCACCTTCTCCCTCCTTGAAAAAACCTCTTCGTGCATACTCCACAGTCAGGACCCTCCACCCACCCAGGTTGGCTCTGCTGCCTCTCAAGCCTCAACTTCCTCACTCCTCCCACTTGTTAAAGAACAACTTGCTGTGTTGAACTTCCTAGGGTTTCCCCAACACACCCAGCTCTGCCCTTACCTCCGGACCTTTGCACATGCTGCTCCTTTTAGCAAGGAGAGTCCTCCATGAAGCCCTTCAGATGCGTAATCATTCTTTACCTGCAGCTGAGAAGCCTGCTCCCCGCTCTTCACTTCTTCCCGGGCTGCATTAGCGCCCCATCCTGCAGAGTCCTCCAGCACCTGCTGTCTGGCGAGGTTAGACCCTCCCGCCCCCAGTCGAACAGGTTCTTTACTCCTGCGTCTGCCTCCCTAGGCTCCCGCGTCCAGGGATGGGGTTCTCTTGCGGACCCTTGCATTTCCAGTGCCAGCCATGGCTCTGCATAAAGGCCCCAGGCTTCCTGAACACCTGGCTGGAGGCCACGTGCCGACTCCAGGGAGCCACGGGTGAGAATACTACTCCCTTGAATAGCAATTGGCAGGCGGGTCGGTTGGCTGGTGTGGATTTTGGTGCTGAAGCGCCATTCCCTGTTCATCCCTCACCCACTCACAGCTTCCGTCAGAACCTGTGAAAATTGCCCACAACTCAATTAAACGTGCATAAGTCACCAATCGAATAATTCTGGTTACAGGGGAATCTGGTTAGCGTTAGTAGTTTCCTGTTACACTTGCCTTGCTGTCCTGGTTTGCGTTTTGTTTTCTTATTTTCTTATTTCCTATCTCCTTGAGTGAGAACAGTGGAACTTTCCAGGACTGCGTTTAGTATACAATTTCTAATTTTTCTCATTGCACATGACCAGGAGGGGTGACAAAAAAGATTGCGAGTTAATTTTGTAAGCTTCCTTTGGCATGAATATATTGTCCAGATTGATTCTGTACCTTTCACTCTCAGAAGTAATTATTCCAACGGAAAGCGTGTTGGTATGCTGCTGACTGACTGCTGGAAGTTGTAGCCTTTTGAAGTACTGAATAATTGAGGGAAAAAAAAGAAGGCTTATATCAGCCACTGATAGAACGTTGAAAGTCAATCCAAGCCCAGCTCTGCAGTTGGTAGGGGACTAATGATAGACCACTAGTCTATCTCCCCACGGAGGCGACAGAGATGTGTCTAGCCCCTGTTTAAGCAGAGCCCCGAGCTGGTTCTGTGGGGGGCTGGGGGGCCCCTGATGGACGCAATGCAGGAAGCTTGTTGTTTACTCTCCTAGATCTCAGTCCTGCCTGCATATTAGGATTGCTTGAGAACTTTCAAAATCTGAGTCCTGAGCCTCCTCCTTAGAAACTCTGATTTCTTTGTTGCGGGGTAGGACCCAGGCATCAGTAACCTTTGAAAGCCCTCCCCCGCCCCGTGTTTTTGTACGTAATAGAGTTGAGAACCGCTGTTCCCCTCCAGGGTGTCTCTACCTCGGCACTGCTGACATTTGGGGCTGCGTCGTTCTTCGTTGTGGGGACTGTGGGGTGTTCGGCAGTATCGCTGGGCTCTACCCATCACCTGCCAAAAGCAACCCTGCTCATTTCTGAAACCACCGGTGTCTTCCAGATATTTCCGTAGGTTCTGCTTGGGGGCCGAATCCCTCCCCCCCCCAATGAGAACCACTGCTCCAGGAGAAGGGATGGGTTCCTAAAATTGTATCTCTCTAGAAACAGGGTCTGAGCTGACACTGAGCATCCAGCCTTCGATGTCCTTTTCCTTCCCACCTTTATGTGTTCAGGGGCTGGAGAAACCAAGCTGGAGACTGGAGGGCCCTATCAGCATATTACAGAAGAAACAAACTGATAACTTACATGCCCTCTCCGCCCTGTACATGAGCTTAGTGTGGTTGGTCTGAGCCGAGATTTAAACAGTCGGTGCATCTTATACACCAATCTGGATTTCTGGCCTCTCCGTAAAAGTTGAATGAGAACTGACCTGCCCCACCACCCCCATAGGGCAGCAATTGGCTGGAGCTGAGACATGGTCAAACGTACAGACAAGACCTCTGATCCCCCTCAGCCACAGTCTCCACCCCTGGCCACCCCTTACACCTGGGCCAGTTTTCTTCCCTGCTTCCTGTCTTGCCCTCCAAGGTTTGGAGTTTGCAAACTCTCTCGTAGAGCCTGGCCCCATTTGCCAGAACTGACTTACAAGTCTGTATTCATTCAGGCAATGGCTTGTCGAAGATGTGAATATTCTGAAATCAATCCCAACTAGGGCATTGTCACCCCGAACATCTAATATATCTCAGGCTCTGGACTAGGCCTTAGAGATGTAGAGCTGGAAAGATAGCAGCTCATGTTTACGACGAGATGTAACGTATTGATAGAATTGTGTACAAAGGAACACCCAGGAGCAACAGCTAACCAATTAAGCGAAAAGAGCATATTATAAAACAATATACAGATTATGTTCCCTTTTAGTAAAGAAAAGGGAAAATCTAAATATTTGTGTATCTCTACATGGAAAGATCTATACAAAAGACATGTAGCTAGCTGTTCACAGAACATTACCTCTGGCTAGGGACTGAAAAGTTAATTTTTATACGTTTCTTTCAAGTTTTCTGCATATTAGTAAATTGTCCAAAATGAACATGTGTCCCTTTTTCAATAAGGAGAAAACTTTTTTATTAAAAAAAAATCATAACCTGACATTTAAGGATACGTGGTTATATTTTCAGAGAAAGAAGCAGACATGTGGAGAGATTTGGGAACCTGGAGGGAACCAGGAATTAGTTCAGCACAGGTGGGGCTGGAAGGGAGGCATGCACGTATTTTTCCCCAGAGGAAGAGCAGTGGCGGGGTCCTTCTCATGAAGGATGAGTGGGTATTTGGCGGTGGAGAGGCTCAGAAGGACATTACAGTGTGTGCTGTGTGTATGCACCGGGGGGTGGCGGGGAGGCTTGGACCCTGTGCTCTGGGGACAGGTTCCGTTTGGAGGAAAGAGAAAGAGGGAGAAGTGTAGGGGCCCGGCACTCATTCCCCGTTCCTGAGCATCAGCCACATCCTTCCCCTTCTGTGTTCTGCCCACACTTCCTACCCGAGGTGGCTGGAGCAAAGCGTGGGCCTTGCCGCTCCCCAAAGACCAGCCCTTGCCTCCCCTCCTGCAGGAGATAATTAAGACTCTGCCCGGATGTGCTCCGGCTCCCGCGTTACCGGTGACGGGAGCGGAAGGTGGGTGGAGGTCTTGCTTTCATCCCAGAGTGCTTCTCCCTGGCCATTATCCTTCAGTCAGTGACCCTGAAAGGGAACATGAGAGTATATTTCTTCTTGCAGTTTTTCAATATCCCCTTTGCCTTGAGGCACGTGGGTTGCTGGTGCTCTGTGTTGAGCTCTGAGGTCGTTACCTAAAAATACCAGCTTGGCTTGGGCCAATGCAGTGAGGAGAGTCTAAGCTGCAGAAGGGCGGTAATGAATGACAGGAGAGGGTCTAGGGACTTGGCCGACTCATGAGGGAAGCCATAGGTGTCTAGGACGCATAGAAGCACGTTGCCCCTGGAAGGAAAATGTCCCGATCTGTCCCTCCGTTATTAGGATGTCATGCACAAGGGATCAAAGGTCTCACAGGCAGCCGCACAGAGCGCTGTGCGTCTCCGCACTCTGGGTGGCAAACTCCCCTCCAAATGACAGCACCGGGGCCCGGCTCTTAATCGAAATTGTCATTTCTGCCTAGAAACTGAATGAATATATTACAGAAAGAAAACCAGAAAGAACATTGTAGAATGTTGGGAGTAACTCTCTACCTTTCAATACAGGAGGCTGTCATTACACCCAACCTCATCACTCCCGTACTTGTCCCCTTGGAAAAGTCATCTTTCAACCTCAAAATCAGTTTTATTTGTACGATTCATAGCAATGGATGCATCGGTATCACGTGTGGGGGGGAAAAAGACCGAAACACAAACAAGTTCATTTGCCAGGATTTTTGAAACATTGCTGAAAAGTATTTTTTTTCTCTTGTAATACAAGCTGTCAAAATAGCATGCTTATGATTTCCTGCATCAATAGAAAATTAGCCCAAGATTCTAAAGAGTAATTTTTCTGTTTTCATGGTCTCCAGCTTTATTGTAATTATTTATCCCCATCACCCTATGTGAATAGAAACATTTCTCAGTCTAAATTAATGATCGAACGTGGAATAGGAGTACGATTTCCAGCGACTGCTACTCTTCTTCATTGATTTCTTCTTTATAAAGTTCTGGAGTCTTTTTTTTTTTTTTTAGTAGATGATATATTTGTATTGTTCAGAAATCCAAAAGTGTGAAAAAAGAGTGGAAACTCTCCTTTCCACCTCTGTCTTCCATTCACTTCCTGTTCAACCCACCCCTCTGCCGAGTAATGACTGTTTTTACTTTCTTGTGCACCCGACTGGAATTTAATGCATCTCTAAGGTCTTTCTTACTCTGTACCTTGTGCGTGGGGTTTTCGTTATTAATACTTTATGTCGCTGTTCTTTCCATATCAGTATGGAAAGGACGCTCTCGTACCTTTTTGACGCCTGTGTAATCTTCCATTGTGTGGCTCTGTTGGAGCCTACGTAACCAGTCCCCGTGACGGGCATTCAGATTGCCGCACAGCTTTAGGTCTTGCAAACAGAGTCGTGGCTCCTGTTGTACTTCGGTCGTGTTGTGCCCGGGGCAAGTCTGTAGAGTAAGTTCTTGTAGAATTTCCAAGTCAGTCCCACTTTGTCCTCTGGGTCAGCACTGGTTCCAAAGATTGCCAGGCCAGCTCCTCTGGGAGCACAGGGTCATCTGATTATCAGTATGATATGTCAGGATGCACTTATTTCCAGGAAAGCCAGACCCCGTCCCCCACCCCACCCCACCCCACCCCACCCCTGCCTCAGTATGTGACACCGGACAGAGAATCCAGCTTTCCTGGAGACAGCAGAGACCGTATTCCCTCCCACAGAGTGGCGAACTGGGAAGACCTTCCTTTGAAACAGGGATGGAAAATTGGGCATTTGCCAGGTCAGGAATGGTAAACCAATCTCTTGGAGCCTGGTGTACTTTTTTTTTTTTTAAGATTTTATTTATTTGTCAGAGAGAGAGTGTGCACACGCACAAGCCGGGGTGGGGGGGCTGCAGGCAGAAGGAAAAGCAGGCTCCCCACTGAGCAAGGAGTCCAATGTGGGACTCGATCCCAGGACCCTGGGATCATTACCTGAGCTGAAGGCAGGCGCTTAACCGTCTGAGCCACGCAGGCGTCCCAACCCTGCTGTACTTTCTTACTAGTTGAATGCATTGGGCACTGCCCAGGAGAGCATTGGGTTACTACCTCATTCAGGCCGTGACCGTCTACAGGCGGGTTCTGAGACCCATCCGAGACTGGCCACGTGGGGCGGCTGTATCCAGACAGGCTGAGAATTTGGGTCCCAACGTCTGCCATCCCTTCAGTAAAGCGGATGGTTCTGTCACACCCAGGTTAGCTCTGTACTTTCTGGCTTCCTGCTGCTTGGAGCGTTTGCAAGTTTCAGGGCTCCCCCAGAGACACCTGGTTAATATCAGCAGAAGGGCTGCTGCCCCACTTCCTTTCTATTTGAGATGGTAGTGTGAAACCCCATCGGTGGAAAGTCGTCTCTTGGAGTTGTGGGAAAGGTGAAACTGTGTGGTCCTCATCTGTGGTTCTTCCCACCACACATGGACTTGTGGGTGGAAATTTCTTCCCACACAACTGCCTTGGCAGCCAGAGTCCCTGCACCTCCTTTAGCATATGACGTCCAGGCCCATCTCTGTGCCCCCTAAGCCCAAACAAAGGATGTTCCCCATCTCTTACCATATGGCCACAGGCTTAGCATGTTCCCTCAAATTCCCTCTTGGAAGGGTCGCAGGGAAGTCCCAGCTGCCCCCCAGACTGTGGGACCACCCAGTGGGTCCCGGTCATTGTGTCAGACTGAGTCACCTGCCCAAAAAGGAGACCCATCCGAGTCCCTGCTCAGACGCTCTGGCTTACCTCCTCCCCAGCCTCTTCCACAGCTCTTCTCAAATAAATTAAGTTAAATCTGAATAAATAAATAAATACAGGTTTGCCCAGAACCTCTGGCAGGGACCCACCCACTTGCAGCTTTGCTCCTCAGCACAGGCAAGCTGACATCTTCGCTGGCTGTATTTCTCACTTCTGCTCTTCTGGCATGAATGACCTTAGGAATGCCTCATTTTCCTCCAGTCGGCCGGAAGCTGCCCTTGGCCTGTTTTTGTACCATCCCTCTCCCTGGTTTCGTGCGCTCTCACCTCCCTCCCTTTGTCTCGGCCGCAGATTCCGTGGTGGCTCAGCTCTGCTGTCCACTCAGTCCATTCCCAGGACACTGGCTTCGTGGACACATTCACCCCCTGGACCAGGGAGGGCTGATCTCTGTGTCAGACCGTGTCGGAGACAGAGGTCTCATTTTGACCCCATGCCATTAGGGGCAGGAGCACAGACCGCATCTGGAGTGGGTCCATTTCAGAAGGGGTTTCCAACTTCTCAGAGCAGAGAGGAGCCAGGCAGTTTCCTTTTATGGTAAATATAACACAGTCGAGCCCTAGTCCAGGTATTGGGCAAAAATCTATGATTGAGCATAGGTCCCAGTTACAGATTACTTTTTAAATGAAACAAAGCCCACCGAGCACATGGTTCATTCGCAGGGCCCTGGCCGTGATCACTCAGTTCCAGTATTCACATCACATTTCTAAAAGGCTGCGTCGGAGCTCACTTCTTAGGATGCTTGACGAAGCAGGACCACAGCCATCCCTGAGGAGCCTGTTCCTCATTTATACCTGTGTGCTCTTTGGGTCCATCTGGTTCTTAGCCCCCGCCCCCCCCCCAGACCTGGACCACTCTTTTCTCACAGGCTGCTGCAGGAATCAGAGACAGAAGGATTTGAGGGTTTGAGAAGGATTTAGGGTACGATGAAATGAATAGGACTTGAGATCTGTTCATTTGTTCGATAAATCGCTCTTGACTCCCTGTCATGAGCCAAGCCCCGTCCTCTAGAGCCGAGGATAAATTAGGGAGCAAAACCACAGTGGTGTCTGGCCTCACTAGCCTCATAGTCATGAGGAAGACGGAGTGGACATGGGAGTCAGGGGCGGGGTCCGGAATGACCACCCGGTTTCCATAGAGTTAATAGGGTACCACTTCTCAGGCTAAGAGATGCAGAGGGAAAGGGGGCTGGGGTAGGGGGACATGCATCTGTCAGGGTGTGGTCAGGAAAACAGCACCCACAAGTATGTTGGAAATAATTTAGTGTGGGAATCAGAGCTGTGAACACGGGGAGTTGGGGAATTAAAATCTGGGAGGTGTGAGATGAATGGAAGATAGAAACACCGGCTCAGGTGGGTACGTTGAGGGCTTGTGGGAAAATCCCAAGAAGCTGTTTATATGGCTGCTGAGTAAGATGAAGGGGAGCTGACCACATCAGCAGGCATACAGCCACATCAGTAGAGGTGGGCACGGGGCCCCTGTTGTCAGCAGGACAGGCAGGAACGAGGGCGGGTGTAAACACGATGCTAGGGCCAACCCATGTCTTCTGGCCACCCTCACAGGTGTAATATCATCCCTTGTCTGACCTGCTGAGGGTAGCGGCCTCTGCTTCACTTTTGCCTTCTAAATCTCACCTGTGTCCCCCCACGTTCCACTCTCCAGCTCCCGTCCCTGCAGGGAAGCGGATTCTAGGGAAATTATCTCCCAGCGTAGAAGGGGAATAGTGCCAAGCTCACAGGGCAGAATCATCCAGCTCAGAACATTTTTTCCCCTAGAGTCAGCGTGGAGATGGCAGCATGCTTAGAGCCCTGGGGCAGGACAAATCAAGTGGGTCTGGGAGGATTAAGGTCTGCGGAAGCCAGGGCAGGGTGTGGCTCACGAGCATGCACTCCTGGGGGGCCTCCAGGAAGAGAAAAGTGGATGGCGGGGTCAGGCTATGGATCAGGTTCCTGCCTGTGGGGGACAGAAGCCAGCCCCACCGGGGTGAGGGGGAGCTGGGGGGATGAGGTGGAGGTGGTGGGTGTAGACAGCTCGTGAAGTTGGGATCAAGGAGAGCGGGGGAACAGTTTCCTCCCCTGAGTAGGGAGGGAAGTGACATTTTAAGTTCTAGGTGGGGAGCGGTCCTGCCTCCTGGTACACACAGGGGAAGATTCATTCGCACGTGTGTTCTAGAACCATCTGCTAAGCTTCACCTGCTATGTCTCAGCTCCGAGCAGTGCTCAGGAGAGCATGCCTCAGACTCGGTCCTTCTCCCAGGAGCCCCGAGGTCTCCTCCGGCAGTGTGGGAGAGGTCCTGCCGTGGGGTGTGGAGCGTGCGCTCCTGGAGGGAGCCGGCTCAGCAGGAGGAGGCCTCGCAGAGGGGAGAGATTTTACAGAAGCCCTAGGAACCACCCCCCTGGCAGAAGTGTGTGGGAAGGGACAGAGGGGCAAGGCCTCAGCACCTCCGGGGCAATTCCAGTAAACGCCTTCGGGTGCCGTACCTGGGCTATTTACGCGAGGCACCCCCTCTGGGCACAAAGCTTAGGAAGAAGGGTCCAGCCCCACACCCCGTCTGCCCACACCTCTGTCCCGTGGTTTGAAGCCCTTGTGCAGGGCACAGCCGTAGCAGGTGGCACTGACGGAGCAAGGGGCACCTAAGGGCCTTTGGACACCCCTGAAAGCACCCATGTGGCTTGATGGGATAAGAAAAACCCCTCACAGTGCTCTGTTCTGTGGGAAGAGAAAAGAAGGGACAGGGAGGATGGAGAGGAACGGAGACAACCAGGAGGAATGTGAAAGCCAAAGGGGATTTGTTTGACCCTCAGGAGGATTTTCCTTGGCGTGTGCTCTGAAAGCCAAGCAGTCCCGAGGAGAAAAGCAATGAATCATTTATGATTATATTCATTAAAGGCCTCTGCACTATTATTATCGAACCTTAATTGGCTTGGCGCTTGCTTGGCACTGCCTCTCCCCACCTCTGCTCCTCCCCTGGCCATCAGAAATTCCTCTGATGATGAAGGAGGGACCAGACCGCACCCGGGAGCACGGGCAGCTGGGCAAGAGTCCACCTGCAAGATCAAATGGAATGCAGTCTTTTTTTTTTGTCCCCCTCCTTGGATCAAGTATTAATAAATGTGTCTGGTCTGGGCTTTAGCTCGCTGCCCGCGCGTGATCTGCCCCAAGCTCCTGGCATCTCGTAGCCCTCTCTGCTTACCCTGCCACGTGAGAACGTTCCCATGAAGCTACCCCCTCCAGTGGCCCCGCGAGAGCCGCAACTTCGTGCGTGACAATGCACGTCCTCTGTTCCAAGTGCCACACTGGGCACTGAACCAGCAACGACGTGCAGGTTCCCTGATTTACTTCTTTTAATACACTTCTTTGTAATTATCGCTGCATAAAAGAGAGGACAAATTGGCAAGTAATTATAACATTAATTTGGCAATGTTTTATCATATTGTGGAAGCACAGTTTCCTCTCTAATTGTATTGGGGGGGGGACGCATTTGTCTAGGGTACAGCTTATTGAGGGCTTCTGGAATGTGGAAATGAAACACACAGGAGATGGGGCATGGGCTCTCCTCCCCGTAAATATTCCCTTATTTGCATGCGTTTTTCAGCCTCCTTAAAAAGCTAACTCGTTTACTCAGGCCTAATGAATGGAATGCCACGGAATGCATAATTAGACCATGACAGCTCTGGCTGACGGATGGCTTTGGGTTCGGAAACGGGAGATGCCCCCCGTTAAAAGGGCTGAATTCTTGCATTTCAGAATCTCACCGGCTGTGCGTGCCTCACGACCGTCCCGCCCGAGAACACGACTGTGGTTCCTGGAAAATGCCCCAGTCCCGGGTGCCAAGAGGCCTTCCTCACCTTCCTGTGTGTCATGTGTTTCTGCAGCATGATTGGGGCAATGGCGCAGACACCCTCGGTCATCATCCTCATCAGGTAAGCTCCGATCCGGGGACTAGCGAGCCAGGCTCCCCTCTCGCCCTGCCCCGGCCTACCTCGTGGGTGTCTGCGGTCCTCGGGAGGCCAGAACGTCGGGGACTGTGTGAGTCCCACAAGCCAGCTTCCCCAGGCTGATAGGGATCCGTTACATTGGACCCGGACCTCCCCGGGGACCAGAAAGCGTGGCCCAAGGGAGATGATGCGCTTTCGTATCCTTCCAAGAGTAGACCGTGCAGGTGATTTTGAAAGGAACCGTGGTCCTGCATTGCTATTTACAGAGAGCAGCATTGTTGGAGTAAAACGAAAACGGCCTCGGACTAGCCAAGTCCTCAAGTCCAGCCCCCGTCCAGCCACATGACCTTGGGCACATTTTCCCTCAGACTTGTTTCTGAAGGGGGGCCGGGGAGTGACGTCATTGTCCTGCTGCCATCCTGCAGCGGTGTGGGTCCCACTGAGGCCATGCGTGTGCCAGCAGTGACTGCTCTTATACAGACGGCTGGAGAGAGCACGCGTAGTCTGTGCCTCCCTGTCTCCCGGGGGGGGGGGCAGGGGGGGTGCCTCGAGGTGAACTGTGGAGTATCTTCTGAGTATCTTGTACGTTTGCCAAGTTCACCAGAGTGGTGTGAGGAACCTAGAAGTGGAATGCTCCGTAACCCAGCGTCTGTGTTGAACCAGAGGAAATGACACCACACACAGACAGACCCACCTTAGTGGGATGTGACAAGTTCACTCCTGGGGGCTAGAAATACAAGTAGGAATGCAATGCTTGAATATGACCCATGCCCACGTGCGTCCCCAGCTGCTTTATCCAGCTCCTCGCTCTTTCTCCCCACGCCGACCGCATTTCCCGATCTCCGTGATGAGTTCCCGAGGAAGAGCATTTCTGCAAAGTGCTTATGTTCTCGAGGAGGTCATTAGCAAAGCCTTGTTAATGTGCAGAAGCAATAAAGGCAACAGCAACAAAGTGCCATTCCCCACTTATTAAACTTGAGAAATCAGTGTTAAATATTCACGCCCGGTACTTGCAAGGCTGCAGCAGAACTGGTCAAGTCGCATGCTGCTGGGGGCATTGAAAAGCCTATCGCTCTGATTTTCAAAGAAGCAATAGAGCCTTGTGAATCAAGAGTCATAAAAATGTTCAGGTTTTTTATGAGGTAACCCTACCTCTCACCACTTAGGAAAATACTTCTCTACCAGAAAAACAGCTCCGTGCGGATTTTTATTACAATGGTAACTATAATAGCAGAAAAACCTGAATTGGAATAATGAATTAAATTGTAGTGCTGGACCATAGTTCAGTGGGATAATGAAAATTCTTAAGAATGTGAAAAGTATTTATGGAGGGAACTGTTGCATTTAAATTATATATGGAGGTTGATTATATATAATACGCGTGTGGACAAAATCCATCAGATCCTAGGTATGGGTCCGGGGTGGCTGCATTTTGGGTAACTTCTTTTTCATTATTAGGAATTCCTGTGAAGTTATATTGTGTTGGTCACACACAAAAGGCACCAAGGTGCAGGGAAAATGACCTTCATGACCATGAGCAGTGACTAGTCCCCTTTCTTCGCTCCCCATGACTTCTATACAAAAAAGCCAGCTCACGGTTTGTGACTGGCAGAGCACACACAGGAAGTTGAAATCTTAATCACTTCCAAGTCTCAGCTTCATAAACAGCTCTTGGAGATTTTCAGGAGACATTTGCTTCCTTTGAATAGGTCAGCAACAGATGGCCTACATGACCTAGGCTGGGCCTCGGCCACCCCATAGGCACAGGCTCGCACGTTGTGTCCATCAAGATGACCAGAGTAGCACCTTATTCTGCCACCATCCCAGTCCACTTCGCCATCATCGATGTTCTAGGCAGGCACGAGGGCACAGCCCAGGTGTGTGCCAGCCCTTGCCCCGTCCCAGAGTGATGGCCCCATTGTAGCGTGCAGCGCCTCCATGCGCCCCTCTTCGGAGTCAGTGCTGGGCTCCTGTTTTAATTAAGTGTTTACATCCTTATTAGCATTTCCCTTCTACAGACGGGGAGGTGGAGGCCCAGAGAGTGGTTAAGCAGTATTCTCAAGGTCCTCAGCTCATACGTTGTAGCCCTAAGCCCCCATCCCTGCCCTTGCCCGGACCTTTCAGTAACATTCAGACCTGAACCTTCCATTTCTGCATAACTAGATCTGAGAAGGAAGACTCCCCCTGTGGGAACCATTTCCCCAACAGGATACGAAGAGCTTAACACCTTGCTCATTTTATTCGTAGTGACATGAGAGCTGAAAGGAAAGCAAAGTCAAGTGATAAGTAGTCTAGCTGATTACGCCAGCACGTTTTCTTGAAAAGGAGAATTTGCCTTTATGTGGATATCTTTCAATTCGGTACCTTCGAGTGAATGCGCAAAAACCAGAACCAGGGAGCCAATAATAGCTCTGAAGAACTTGGATCTTGAAACACGTGCATTCTAAAGAGAACTGGCTGTGTTTCTGTCCAGAAACACTGATCTCATCGTCAATGTTGTTCAGGTATCTGGCTTCATCAGCCAGAGAGTGATTTTCCCATCACTCAGAGAAGGTCTTGACCTGCTGGCCTGTATCACACTCTTTATAATTGAGAACAAATGGGTATTTCCCCAAGAATAACACATTTTTAGTTTTCACTGAAAATCTTAGAAATAGGGCAAAGATTGTAAAAACTACATTTGTGTTTGTTTTGGTTTGATAGTGTTCTTTGGCCACTCTACCAAGAAGCCAAAGACATGCCCACTTGAGGCTTGAACCAGACGATAGGTCATTGGATGGATGGCATTGGATGGTGAGATGAATGATCTCTAGGGTCATGTAAGAATATAATTTTAGCTACTAAATCCATAGTTGGGTTATGTATCCTGGGTGTTAGATATCCTAGTGGACTTAGATATCCAATGGTAACTTTGTTTCTAACATTTATTTTCTACAGTATTGATTGCTTAGGTCCTCTCTGTGTTGCATGGGTCTTCCTGGTCTTTCAGCCATATTGAAATGCTCCTGGTGTTTCCAAAGGCTCAGCCACACCGGACTGGTTCTAGGCCTAGCCAAGTACTTCCAGGGGTCATAGTCATGTGTTTACCTCCCCATCTCCCCTAAGGTCTCATGATGGGAATAGCATAAGGGAAGTTTCTCTGCCAGGAGTGTCCAGGATGACGTGATGCATGTGTGCACAGTCGGTCATCCCCTTACCACACTATCAGAGATGGGCCAGCCTGGGTCATGAGTGGGAGACATGTGCCTACCCATCCACCCACTTATATATTACTCAGCACATTGTCACTGCACTCATGATGAACAAGATACAAATCGTCCCTGAACTCAAGGAGAGAGGACAAGCGTCGAATTAATACTAGCTTCAAAGAGGAAGAGGCATTTCAAAAGAGATGTGTTATCAGCTGGGAGGGCCCCTTTGTCTGGAACTGGTCATCATTTCCAAACCTCCTCTACCGTCATGCCCATCCCAGAAAATGTTCTACTCTGAGAATGTTCTAGAAAACGTGCAAGAGAATCATTCTAAGGGACTGCTCTAGATAAACCAAAGCCAAGGTGATTGAGTCAGTTCAAAACAAAGAACCATGACTCTGTGAAGATACTTTTCCAGTTTAAAAGGTGCTGACACTGGTTATAGATGAATGGGTTCTTCTGCAAGTGGTCCATCTGCGAGGTCAAACCATGCTTGTCTGGTTGATTTCACAAAATAACCTGAGAAGGGCGAGGGTGTTCATGCTGGTGGTAGTTTGTGAAGCGTAAGAGAAATGGTCTTCCCAGTTGATATTTCCCCAGTACATGTGTCCTACCAACTTAAGATGTTTTCCTGTCTTGGCAAAAGCAAAACACCTTTAAATGAAGACGTTAGGGACCACATTTGCATGTCTTCCTTCCAATGACAAGATTAGCCCTATTATTAAAAAACACTTTTAAGTTCCTAAACTTATCTTGTCACTGCAGTTAGTTGTTTTTCAGACTTTAGGCAGAGAAAGCCAAAGGAAAAAAAAAAAAAAACACCACCAAAAACCCATTAATTTCTAAAGAATGGCTCTGATGGACAGCAGTGGATGACTAGCGTCTGTTAATTAAAGCGGAGTGATAAGAATCTTTTCCTTTCTCTTCTTCGTCTCTTTGCACGTAGGACAGTCAGCCCTGAACTCAAGTCTTACGCCCTGGGAGTCCTGTTCCTCCTCCTCCGTTTGTTGGGTATGTATGCTCTCTTTACTCCCTCAATAATGAATTGGATGCTTACGACCAGGTGAGTAAATATCCGTGACTTTGTGCCATTTCTTGAGCCATTTCTTGAGCTTGTCTTTTTTCTTTTCTATGAAGTTGAATAACCATTAGTAAACAAGAGAAACTTTAAATCTCTACGTTTTGCTCTCGGTTTAGACCTGACCTCTCTCTGGATACCACAAAGTTTTCATTTATATAAACTCTGTCTCTGTGCCACACTGAATTCTCAGTGGCATAAGAAGGGGAAATTGATGGCACCAAAGGGAAAAACGTTTCATGGTGTAATGTGGCTCCCTCATTAAGCAAACCCTGGGCAGCTCATGAAATCCTTCGTTTATGGGGCTGCCAGCTGGGACGGAGAAGCATTCTTATAATGCCTCACATATGGAAACTTTGCACCCTTCAAATTTTTCCAAAATGATTGAGTTTATTTACCTTGGGTTTCCAGGATGGGGCAAATGTGACCTTCACGCTATAAAGCATACATTCCAAGGTTTGGTATGGATAAAAGGAATTAAGTCTAAACCTCTAATTTTTAAAATGAGAAGATAGAGCATGGGGATATTCCATGGTTCTCTCCCGGGTCCTAGGACAGGCTGAGGCGAAGCTGGAAAGGCCGACAAGGTAGCCCAGCTGCCAGGTATGCCCCAGCCTTCTCCCTCCAGACCTCTGTTGCTTTATGAACAAATATCCCTGTGTCAAGGCCAAGATCAAAACAGGGTAGCTTTTTTCCCTTGAATACTAGTGGTCTTCTTTAATGGACATTCTATGGTCAACAGG
The DNA here is from genome assembly GCF_017311325.1 of Ursus maritimus. Taxonomy (NCBI): domain Eukaryota; kingdom Metazoa; phylum Chordata; class Mammalia; order Carnivora; family Ursidae; genus Ursus; species Ursus maritimus. The sequence continues at coordinate 16,080,984 of NW_024425230.1, read as the reverse complement.
TGTGCGAAGGGAGATAACCACGGTGTGTATTTTTAGAGTAAAAATTAAACTCCTCATTCTAAGTATATCACTGTGGATGAGCAGAAAGCCTCAGCTATAGAAATGTTGATGAAAATGTTTGAAAAAAAAAAAAAATCTTGGCCACCACCCAGCTGTCCAACAGCCGGGAATTACTTACATCCATTATGATCTAGAATCCCAGTAGGATTTATGGCCCCCTCTAAAATCCTGGAAAGTATTTATAAACTTAGAAAGGGCACATGACATGTGGAGGGGGAAGAGAAGTCTATAATTATGATCTAGAATCCCAGTAGGATTTATGGCCCCCTCTAAAATCCTGGAAAGTATTTATAAACTTAGAAAGGGCACATGACATGTGGAGGGGGAAGAGAAGTCTATAATTATGATCTAGAATCCCAGTAGGATTTATGGCCCCCTCTAAAATCCTGGAAAGTATTTATAAACTTAGAAAGGGCACATGACATGTGGAGGGGGAAGAGAAGTCTATATACTCAAGTGTTTTTAAAGTATAAACATGGAAAAATATTAGAAGGCTAAACACAAACATGGTATGTTATTGTCTTTGAGTAAAGAACGTATAAATCATATTTTCTAAAGGTTTTAAAATTTTGAATGAATATGTATGTGCCCGTTGCTTTTATAATGAGATGAATTCCTGTATAGTTGACACGTGGAAGAACATTCACCCTTAGATCATTCGTAAGGTCCTCCCTTGGCAAGGCCAAATGCACTTCCCTTTTCTGCCTGTAGCAAAATATTTCCAGTGCGTTGCCGTGATCCTTCCTCTCACCCATTATCAATCCACGGATGTTGGTACACATAGGGAAACTTAAATGGCATTTTTCTCTTATTCTGATCTTGCAGAAAACAGAAACGCTCTAGGTATAAAGACACCCTGTTAAGACAAGTGTAGTAGGAATTCAAACTAAAACATTTAGGCCTCCTTGGAAGTTGTAGTGGCTCGTAGAACTCTAACCACAGGGTAATCACTTATGTTGATTTTTTTTCTTCTCCTCCTTGGGAGGGCTGAGTATGCATGCATCATAATGCCTCACCCCTGCTGCCCTGATCTGGGTGGAAAAAGGAGTGCGTAACGTCAGGTAGCAAGTTGGGGACCCTTATTTCTGTAAATGGTAAAATTGTTTCACATACACATTCGTTCAACAAACTAATATTTATTGAGCACCTAATGAGTTCAGACCTCCGTGGACCAGACTCAGGTAAGTAAGTGGGCACAGCCCTCCTCCTGGGGGTCCTCTTGAGAGCTGACCAGGGAAGGTGGGACTCGTCCATCTGTGGAGTTGCTCTAGGAGAATCTCTGCACCTCGAAACGGGTACTGAAGATTTAAGGTAGCCGGTTTAAGAAAATAAAAAGTTACCCTTTAGAATAACTTGATAGCACAAAGTGAAAAAGATTTGTAAAATATTTCTGAAATGTTAAATTACAAAGACAGAATGGAAAATTCTAGAGCTCGTATAATGTGACACCGTTAAGATCACTGTGCATTGCCCTAAAGCAGTTCCACTGTTTGTATGTCTGCCCCGGGAATAAGCAACCAGGCATTATCTAGAATAGTGACTGATCCCCAGCAAGAGATAAGTTTTACATTATGGCCCAGTACACACATACATATGCATTAATATAGCTGACACAGAAATTTCACAAAACAGTACCCTTAATATGTATGTATGCTCTTCTATTCCACGCTTTTTAAAAAGTTGGTTGTGACCCACGATATTGATTTTGTTTCTCATTTATGGGTCACAAATCCCAGTCTAGAGAATGCTACCCTAGCAGGATACGATAGCTTCATCTTTTACTTAAAAGCAGCTTGTCAAAGAAGTCTTTGCAATTGCCTGCAGCCCCCAGTAAGATTGACCGCCATTGCTGTTAATGAGGGGTCACCCAAGAAATCAGATCCCATGACACTGTCGGCCTTTGCGATTGGCCCTGTATGGGTAGTGGGAATTCAGTGTAATGTCACAGTTTGGTGTGACAAGATACGTGATGGCCCCAGCACAGGTGCAGTGGGGACAGGTGGAAGAGTCACCGAACCTGGCCTTGGCAAGGGAGCACGGGTGTGGGTCTGAAACCATGTGATGTCTACCTTGGACCTGAAGACTGAGCAGGAGTTACGTAGGCGAGCAAGGACAGAGTGCTTTATATGGGGGACCTTACAGAAGTAAACGCCTGCGAGGGAGCACCATGTGTGGGGCTGCAGGAAGCCCTGAGTGGTTGCAGTGTGATCCAAAAGGGTTGCTGCCCTCGCGACAAGTTTGACTTCAAGGCAGATGAAGTCCTAGATGGACTTTGGAATGTGGCTTCTATGCATTTTCATTTTTACTGACTTTTTTATTTAAGTAGCCACATGTGGCCAGTGGCTATCGTGTTAGGCAAAGCTTGAGGAAGCGGGGCAGCATGGGGAGACCGCTCTTTCCAGATACTTGGCTGTGAAGAGTCTAAGGAAAGAGGGTAGGACCCAGAAGTGAATTTGAGATTTTTGTTGTTGTTGCTTTAAACACCAGAACAGAACTGATAGAGCAGGAGCGAGGACTGCAGTGGTAAGGGTCAGGGAGCTTCCCCAGCAGTCCTGGAGTAGACGTGGGAATGTGGTTGGTAGTGTCAACGGCAGGTGTGCTGGAAAGAGTGTGCGGCAAAGAAATTAAGGATGATGGCCAAAGTAGGGTTAAATGGTAGACCGTGGTACATAGGCTGGATAAGTGAGACAGGACACACAGCCCGGGGTGTGGCATGGCCAGAGAGGAAAGGAAGTGAACAGCTTTGACACGGAGGAAGAGTCAATGAAAGGCCAGGGGAGGAACTGCATGCTATGGAGAAGTCCAAGTCACCCAGGACAGTGGCAGAAGGTGAGTGGGGGAGAAGGACCCAGAGCTGAGTCAGTAAAATCAGAGTCAACAGAATGGAATTCCTGATGCATTCAAATCCTAAGTCCTCCACCCTTTTGCAAATACCCCATCACTGCTTTTCTCTCTGGGTGTTGGCAAGCCATCTGCTTGAAGGTCTGGTCCAGAATCTTGCCCCGGGGGTCTACTGGGTCTACTGCATGCCGTGGATGTTACACCAAGTGAAATTAACGGAAACAGATATTCACCAAGATCCTGCTACATCCAAGGTCCTGTTCAACAGGCTGCAAAGAACATAAAAATACGCAGGAGAATGCAGCAAGTATCAGGGATACATAGGGCTGGGTATCTAGGACTGGACCTTGAATTTCAAGGGAAAAAATATTTTACTTGGCCAAGTAGTTGCCAGTGTGGAGCAACTGAAAGGAGAGTGGAGATGCATTCGAAGTTCTGATTTAGGGAGATCAGCCTGGGAGCAAGGTGCACGGTGGTTCTGCAGAGTGTGGCACAATGGACCAAAACATCGGAGGGAGAAGCAGCAAACCAGGGTGGAGCAGGGGAACTAAAACGGCAAGGACAGGTGGAAGCGTATGGTGGAGGTAACATCTGTTGAAACCTCCCCAAACTGCTAGAGGAAAGCAAAAGAGAACCAACAAGAAGCACCAGAGGATTTCAGCCCCCAGGGCTGGGCGTATGGAGAAGTCTTATCATAGAGTAAGAGACGCGGCCACTCATTCCTCTCGAGGGTATTGTCAGGGCTAGACTGGCCTGGCCGTCAGACTCTCCTCCCACAAATGCCTGCTCTTAGTTCTCAGAGCAACCTGCCAAGCAAAAAGCACGGAGAACATCAGCCTCCAGGTGCACCCCTGGACCCACGTGTCCTTCCTAAGCAAACTCTGTGTCGTCTTGGGTGACTCATGAACTACTCCAGGAGCAGCGCATCTGGGAATCTCCCGAGGTGGCTCGTCAAACATTTGCTGAGCTCCTAGCACGAAGACTTGAATCTAAAGAAGTTCTACAGGCAGGTGGAAGAAATGAGCGCATTAAATGAGCACTTTGGAAAAAGCAAGCACCGTGCGCCCGAAGGCCTAGTCGAGAAACCTGTACCCAGCTGTGGGATGGTCGGGGGTGGCGTGCGATGGCGGGAGTGCATGAAAGACCCCTCCCACTCATCTGTTTGCTTATTCAGCAAACTCCTATTAAGCAATGACGTGTCCCACATCCTGAGGCACCCCCACCACCCAGGATCCACGTCCTTACCTGTGCTAAGGTGGCATGGCACGTTCACCATGGACCCCTCTGCCATTCCCGACCCGGTGGCCTTTGGGAGGTTATTTAAGCTCTTCGAGCCTTAGTGACTTCAACAAGGAGCCCAGGAATGAAATGAGAACAAAATAGCACCACCCAACTTCCCAGATTGAAGAAAAGTGAATGTCAAGGACCCACGGGCCATGCTGGCCGGTGCCAAAAGTCCAGTCGTGTCTTTGGCCTTGGTGAAGCACAGAGAATCTGTTTTTTTGCCAACCCTGGCAGCGGCTTGTGCTGGACATGACAGTAACTCTATCAGGTGGAAGGAGGATTCTGTGGTGACTTCAAGTCTTGGCAGGTAAGCTGGAGAGGAATGGATAGGTTTTGAAATGGAAATGGCAGACTAATTTTCCGCTTCCATTTTCCCCCCAAAGGTAGGCGAACTTATTCTTAGAAAAGCCTTTAAGTTCACCTTTAAAGTTTAGACCAAAGAATATAAATAGGCCCAGCTTTTTCAACCAGGGGACTGAATTAAATAGTCAAACTACAAGACCGTGGGGTTTAATCTCCATTAATAGATTTCAGGAAAACAGCCCATTTTCCTTGAACAGTACTGCAATTTTTGCATTGAAATAAATTATGTAATGTGCAGTTTGGGCCAGAGTGTAACAGGAAGTAAGATTAATGTTCTCTGTAATAGCATGTAACAGCACGGAGTCTCCGGATACCCTCCCCCAACACAGAGCGGGTTCCGGTGTCCCAGTGATGGGACGCTGGTTCTTCCCCAGGAGACTTAGGGAGAAGGGAAGGCAAAAGGGAGAAGATTTTACTGCAGCCTCCAGGGGGCAGAGTGTTCTTCTAAAACACGCAGTTTCTACAATACGGCACCATTATCACCCTCCCTCCTCATTCTTCAGGTAATTGAGGGCATGACAGAATGAAGATACTCAGAGCAGGAATAGGCACTAATTTACCCCTTATCCACTTGGCCTCCGTTCTGGAAGCAGCTGATTATCCTCCACAATTGACTACTTCTTACGACGTGAGGGATTCTTGCCAGTTGGGGTCATTCTCTGAGTCTTGGCTTGAAGAGTATTCTGCAGCTCTCTCTCCAGAGATGGTGCTGTAAAAGGGGACGTGTTTCCAGGTATCCAAAGAACAGGAAAGGACCCCCCCCCCCCGACCAGAATCTGTGAAGACCCCACTACAAAGGCCGTCTCATTTAATCTGTATAAATACTTCATACCAGAAGGCATTTGGGGCCCATTTTAATAGACAATGCAACTGAGATTCAGTGAAGTCGAGTGACTTCCCAGGGTCACAGGCTCCCGAGTGGCAGTCGGAATCCAGAGTCTGCTCTCTCCAGTCCCAAAGCTCTTATTTCCTCCCCACCACCAAGCAACCTGCAGACGTGAGCTCCCTGTCTGAAGAAAGGCAACTGTCAGCTCTTTCTCCTGACAAGTAGTCCTGCCGGAGGTGTTCTCCAAAATACTGAGTTTGCTTACAAAACAGTCTCTGAACCTTCTCGATGCCTTAACAACCCGGGAGAAGAGAGGACTCTGCACTTTGCAAAGAGCAGAACCTCCTTGTGGGGGTGTGTTTCCCCCTCTACACCTTGCAAAGATCAGAACCCCTGTGTGTTTCACCTCAGAAACCTTCAAAACCAGCCTTCTGCAAGCCAGTTATTCCCAGGAGCTTAGTGGGAGGGTAAATAAGATGTTTTCTGTAGCCCTGGAAATCCCTGATAAGAGCCCTGAAATCTTCTCGTCAAATCAACAAACTTTGAATTAGTAAGAAGGAGATTATTGGGATTGGGGTTTTGAAATGCCAAGCCTGGGACAAATAATTAATCTTTCTCAGCTTCAGTTTCTCTGTATATAAAATAGGGGGTGTTACAGGGTTACGGAGGAGGCTTATAGTTACAGTGCTGGGGAGAGGGGGTAGTTCAGAGAGAGTAGTTATTGTGTTAACCTTCAAAATAAGAGTTACTTACCAGCAAAAAATGGGCTTATTCAGGAATAACAGAATTGCAAATCGGGACGTACAAGTTACTGCAAAACCACAGGCAAGTCCCACTGTATTTATGGAGAAAGAGGAGGTTGGGAGCAGTTGTTTTGAAGGAAAGCACCAGTCGACAGTGGTGATGGGTCCTCAGTGGCTGAGTTGCTGGGACGGTGGATTACAGGAGAAGCAATGTACTTTATTCCCTCCTGGCACCCGTAATTGATGATTCTTCCGCTTGGGTCTCTAATTAACCGTTCCTCCCATAATTGACCCTGAGTGGTATGCCTCCCTTGTCTTATCTTCCCCACTCCATTTCAGTGAGGTGTCCCTTTATTTTTACATTTCCCCCTTTGGATCAAGATCTTTCTCCATCACTGAGCAAGAGTCAGGTTTTCATAATTCAGAGCCAGGAAGGATCTTTCCTGGGTGTCGTGTCACACGGCGTTGAGACGTTGTGCAGATGGGAAACCTACTGAGGTCCCATTCGAGTACCAAGGACAGGTTGCACGAGAAGCCTCAGGCACTGGAGGTCATGTCCTTATTGGGTACAAAGGCTTGACAGGCAGTAAGTACAGAATCAAAAGTAACACGACCATTCCAGATTGAGGTTTTAAAACAAGGTTTTAAAACAAGATCCTAGATCTGAAAGGAGCCAACTAAAACGATTTATTGACCCTCCTTCCAGAGATAAGCCCCAGAGTCACATAAGCCTCCTGTTCTCATGACTGCATAGAGTGGGGACTCCCAGAACAGTGGACACTGCAGAAACCCCCAGAAGAATTATACTACACATATAAACACGAAGCCATCGCTGGTGAGCTTTTTGCAAAACCGCGAAACTTCAAAGACATTTAAAAGCAGCACTGTTATCTCAAAAGAATGGCTGGAACTTAGGGATGTTACTAATAATAACATAACGTTGAAAATTCAGAAACCGTGAATTTTGGATAAGACTCTAGAAGTCAGTTACTATCCAGATGAAACAGACTTCTTTGAACCTGGAACCTTCTCACAGGCCTGGTCCACGGATCCCAGCGGATGTCATCATCTTCCATGCCAGGAAATCTTTACTTTCAGGTCACCAGATGGGTTTGCTGCTCTCTTTGGATGAGTCACAGGAGTCTGTGCTCTGGCGTTTGGCAGAACAGGGTTGGTTAGCAGGGCGAGGTTGAAGAGGACCTTTCTGGAGGTGTCTTTTCCAATAGACCAAAGGTTGAGGTTGCAAGGGGGTGATGTTCAAGGTCTCCATCTCCCAGGAGGGCAGATTGTTCCACTAAAGCATGGCTGTTCTTATCGAAGCAATTAGGCCTTGACGGTACTGAAGTGTATCTTATCACCGGTGGCTCAACCTGTTACCAAACCCAAGTTGGTCACTCCAGAGGCCGATACTCCAAGAGACGAGTTTGTGATTGGAAAGAACGTGAACTTTATTCGGGAGGCTGGCCATGTGGGAAGAAGGCAGGCTCTTGTCCAAAAGCCAACTCTGAGGTTTCTACCTGGCCCAGAGGTTTTTAAAGGGGTTGAGGGTCCTCAGAAAACAGTGCGCAGTGGCCTGCGACATTTCTCGATCACGTGCAGATGCATTGCTCCTGGCTGCAGATGTTCTTTCCGTGCTCGGGGCCGGTTCTTGTTCGGTGATGTGCAGGAGTACTGTGTTCTACGGGGGGGGGGGGGGGGGGGGGGGGGG
>NW_024425230.1:15999153-16073149 GCF_017311325.1 Ursus maritimus | reverse complement strand
AAGGACAAGGTCGACACTACACAGAGACAGGTCAGTAAAATCATCCGTGTGACCTAAAAAAAAAACAACAAAATAAGCAAACAAAAAAACCCATTTCGCTTAAAAAATTGCTAGGCTAATCAGAAAGCTGAGAGGGCTTCAAAGAGACTTGCTGGTGTCTATGGTGTCTAGGGCCTGACAAAGTTCTGGTCCTTCTAGAGGCCCGTGGTCTATAAATCTCCAAGTTAATTAGTTCTGCTACAGATCAAGGGACTTAGGTCAGCAAGTAAGAGTTACCCTTGCTTCTGGATAACACGCTCCTTAAGACCAGCCGGAGTGCTGTTACAAAAGGAGGCAGGAGCCAAGCACATTGGGCATCCTGTGACTATCCCAGCAGGGGTGGATCTGAGATTTAGAAAGCAGAGAGCAGTGCTCTCAGCCAAGGTTTGGGGAGGGTCTCTACGAATTTTGCCAATGGAGTGTTCATAGCACCGTTAGTCCATTCAAATAACCCTGAGGATTGAGGATGGGATGCATAGTTCTACAACCGGCCAAACCGTGCAGACTTTCAAAGCACCTGACTGGTAAGACGGGGTCCCCGATCCCCATGAAGTTCGAGAAGAGTTCCCCAGGTAGGAATAGTTTCTTCTAACAGAATTCTAGCCACAGAGGAAGCAGTGGCCTGTCTGTAAGGGAAAGCTTCAGTCCAGTGAGGAAACATACAAACCATGACTGAAACTTTATGAAATTCATCTGCAAACCTCGAATGACCCATTAGATAATTTAGAGCAATGCAAACAGGGTTCCCTGAGTTGTGTTTTGGACAGGGGGAGACAAGTGAGGCACGCACCTTGTCAGCCTTATTTCCTCACCAATATTGGTGCATACATGCTATCAATCATTTTTTCAGACCAATGGTTTAATACAAGTGCAGTTATAAGTAGTGGAAATTTTAGAACTTCTGGCAGGGCCGGATTGTTGGTCCAAAGCAGAGTTCCCTCTTTTTGTTGACCCAACAATTATTAGATCTCTAATACTGTGTTTCCTTCTCTGGGGCCTACTGGGCATCTCTAGTCAGTCTTTCCAAAGGATCATTTGCGAGAACATCCCTTTGGACCATGACAGAGGTTGGGCTATCGGTTTCCCTACAAGCGGCATTTTTGGTGGAAATATCACCAAGATTTCCTCTGGCCTCTAGGGAGTCAAGTCTGGAATGCCCAGGAACCTTAAAAATATTCCAAAGCCATGAAGTACCCCAAAGGCAAACTGGGCTATCAGTTTAAATGTTCGTGGTTTTACCCTTGGCTCAGCTACAAGCACGAAAGGGTGTATAACTCAGGGACTGCCTCAGTGACTTCGAAAGGAGTTGCAATGACAAACCCATCATATTTACCGTTTTCATCCATGAAGAATCTGCCTTGGTTGAAGGATTTTCCTACAGCGGTCTCTGGGAGCCCAACGGTGATCTGTCGGCATTAAACAGCTACACGAGGTGTGGTCGGGAAGCAGGGAGAACGGCGGGTGAAGGTTATTGCGGCGAGAGAGTTCTGCGAGGAGCAGTTGGCAGCCAGTTGCCTCAGCACCTAGGACATCCTCCAGCCAAGTGTGGAATGAGGAGGATTCAGGCCTCTGTTGCAGGGACACAAGGATGTTTAGAGGGGGTCTTCTGGCCTTAAGTAAATGGGCACTAGCAGGAATGGCCCTGAGGCAGGGGGGATATCCCTGTGCCGCAGGGCCGTGTTGGTGGCCCCCATAACCTATGGGTTGATGATGGTCCCATGTTTGGGTTGGGTACTCAAAGGGCATTCCCTCCGCTCTCATAGAAACCGGGGAAGGGCAAGTTGATAATTAGGACATCCAAGGACAGGGGCTTCCTTAAGCTTTTCTGTAAAGTCTCAAAAGCTGTGTCTTACTGATCTTTCTGAACAAAAGGGTCAGATTTATCAGTTTTTAGTAAAGCATATAAAGTTTGGAATTTCAACTATAGCCAGCCAGTCCCCCCCCCCCAAAAAAAGAAAAAAACCTCATTAGTTGTGCTTAGTTTTAGGTTTTGGGAAGTTGGGGATGCCACGAAAAAGACCTGGGTCCAAATGCAGTCCTTATCCCGAAATCAGGTGCCCTAAGTGTCGACCCCGAGTTGGAGGAAACTGCAAATTCTCCATGTCCCTTTAAGGCCAAAAGTTTTCAACAAGTAGATACTGTGGTCTGTAAAAAAAAGTTTGAGAAGGGGGGAGGGCGCCTGGGTGGCTCAGTTGGTTAAGCATCCAGCTCTTGATTTCGGCTCGGGTCATGCTCTAAGGGTCATGAGATTGGGCTCCACGCTTAACCACGCTTAAGATTCTCATTCTCTCTCTTCCTTTGCTCCTTCCCCCACTCTTGCACGTGTGTGTGTGCCCTCTAAAAAAAAAAGGGAGCAGAAAAGGAAATCCTCTCTGTATTTTAACATCATCCAAATCGACTTCCAAGGTTTGAGAAGGGTTCTCTGTGTAACCCCTGGGGCATTACTCTCCAGGTATAATCAAAAAGATATTCACTATCCTTATCAACTGGAATACTGAAAAATGCACTGCATAGATCAGTGAAAATTTGCTTTTAGTGGGAATAGATGCCGGTGGTATATGAGGGTTGGGAATTACAGGGTGCAGAGGGATAGTAATGTTCAAACTTCTGTGCTCAGCCACTGGGCTTTCTCAGGGATATTATAGGAACTAGTTCAGGGGCTAATAAGGCCTTGGGCCCTGAAATCTGTTATGGGCTTGACACCTTAAAGAGTTTATTTATAGGGTATTGATTACTTCTGGAGAGAGGGTTTGAGGGATCTATTTGAATCTTGGTGGGAGGTCTACTAGGGATCCTGCCAATATCAGTTGAAGATCTTGCCCATAAAAAGGATGGTCGCTGATCCAGTAGGGACAAAGGATTGGTGTCCCCAGACTCAGCTACGGCGCTGGCAGGGTCGGGGCAAATAATAGATGCCGAAGGCCCATTTAATTCACCTGGTTGGCTATTTTGATTACTACTGTCAGGTTCTTTGGGAGAAAGAAATTCTGGCCCAGTAAATAAATAAGGAGAAAAGGGTGAGTATGAGTGGGCCTAAACAAAGGGGAATAGGTTTAGAGATGGGAAGCTGTTGAGGTGTATTAAAGATCCCCACTATTTGAACTGGTTTCGTATCCAAGGCAGAGGCTTGAGCAACAAGAATGTAGCTCTCGTGTCAATAAAGACAAAGAGATTCATTCCCCGTCGGGAGCGTGGTTTCTCTGAGCTGAGCAAGAAAGAGAATTGGGAAGAGCCCCGACACCGGGGAATTAAGAGGACATCGCAAAACCTGGATATAGAAGGTTGCAGGTGCCTGGAGCCCTTAAGTTTGTTTTCCCCACGGTCCTGGCCCTTAGCAGAAATTAGGGAGGGGTTGGTTTTGTTTAGGGGTGTTCATTTGCCAGCATGGAAAATGAAGAATTTTAGTACTTTCTTTTAGATGACTCATCTAGGATACAAGTGAGCTGATTTGCCGAATTACATCTGGGGTGGTCAGTTTCCCATTCCCCCGATCCCTTTAACTAAAGAAATACCGGGGCGCCTGGGTGGCTCAGTCATTTGAGTGTCCGGGTCGTGAGATTGAGCCCCGCATTGGGCTCCGTGCTGAGTGGGGACACTTCTTTGGATTCTTGCTCTCAAAAAAAATAAAAATAATCATTAAGTTCAATGCTCCCGGGTGGATTCTACCTGTAAAGGAAGACCAGAATGTTTGAACACGATCGTCAGGCTTTTGTGTGCAAACCTGAATTTTGTTCCTATCAACGGGCTTAGTAAAAGCTACTACAATTGCTTGGTGAAGCTTTCCGGAGAGTGTTCGAGCATCCTGCCAAAAGTCAGGGTTCTGTTTTCTCCAAATCCCCTTCAGGCTGTTCCCATCGGGCTAGTTTCATCCATTGTTTGGCCAGGCCCTCGCCAACAAGCATGTGGACTAATAAAAATCTGAGAAACCAGGTTGGTCAATGTGAATAACTCTGTTAAATTCTTCAGCAAACCTTTTGGGGATCCTCAGTCACTTTGGGAAACTCTCTAACTTCTAACTAGGGCTCACAATTTGGCCTTATTCCAGGGAACATAAGAAATGTGGGGCTTTTTGGATCCTCCAAGACTAAACTTGAAAGGGGCAGGTTTTAATAGGTCTGGGAGAGGAGGGAGAAGTTCGTTCAGAGGGAAAGGGAAGTTGAGAGAAAGGATTAGCCTGCAAGACTGTAGAGGGGGTGCAGAGCAAATAGAGGAAGATGGCGCCAGAGGCTGGACCTGAGCCAGGAGGCTGCCATATATCCTGAGACAGAATCAGAGTGGTCTCAGCTGCCCTTTTTTCTTTGTTTGCCTCAGCTAGTATAAATTTTAGATTCCTGATAACGTTTGGAAGCTTTAAAATACCAGTCAATATAGGCATCCCATTTCGTGGACAATTTTAGATCCAGGCCTGTCCAATCCAGTTTTGAGAAGAGTCAATTTAGGAAGATGGAAGGTTCCCCACTAAAGTTCCAAATGACTTTTGGTTAAGTTGGTCCGTTTCGTTAGAAAGACGCATGAAAGAGGGACTGCAGTTTTTAAACATAAAACCAGCTGGGGTCCCAGAAGGGGAAGGGCACCCTCTAAAGCATTTTGAGGGCTGGGACCCCATTTTTTAGAGGTTTATTTCTCTAGAGAAACAAAAAATGTCCTAAACAGCACAGTTTTTCGACAGGAGCGACCTGATTCCAAAAGAGTACTCACAGAAAGAACAAAGCCTTAAAACAAATAGTCTGGAGAGCTCAAAACAGAGTGGAGCTTGAAATCAGGAGAAAAGTTACCTTCAAACTCTAAAGTCAGCAGGAAAGCAGCTCGCTTGGCTCTGGGCACCAAAACCGGTTTGCTCACGGAGTTCGTGCAGCTTTTCTTTGGGTCCCACTCTGATCACTACATAATGTGAACCTTAGAAATAAAAGCCCATTATTTTACCAGAAAAAAAAAAAGGGAGGGGGGCAGTTTATTCGAGAATAACAGAATTGCAGTTCGGGGCATGTAAGCTACAGCAAAACCATAGGCGAGTCCTATCCTAAACAAAGGAGACAGAGGTTACCTTATGGAAGAGAACCTCAGGAGGGGTGTTGAATGAAAGTCCATTGGAGAAAAGCAAGAGTTCAGGGTGATGACAGGTTCTCACTGGCTGAGTTGCCAGGGTGGTCCATTTCTTGTAGGAGATGCAATGGACATCTTTCCCTGTTGGGGTCTGTAATTGACAGACCTTCTAGTTGTATGGCTCCCCTTTTACCGAGGTTTCCCTGCATTAACTTCCACCATTGTAAAGGCGTCTCCCATTGGTATCTGGGGAGGCAGTAGCTCTCAGGGACGGCCCAAGCGTTTTTATGGTCCGCCTGAGTGATAAACAGAATGCTGAGTGGCCACATGTGAGAATTACCTGGGGTGAGTTCCCCTGATGGCTGAGTGCTAGAATGACCTCTAATTTGAAAGAGATCCAGTCGGTTCTTCCTCGCTGGTATTCTCTGCATACCTGATAGCCAGAGCTCCCCTTTGGGGACGAATTTTAAGTCACTATAAAGGAGAAGATGAATTAGGTGGAAAAGGCCAATATTCTTTTTTTCAAAAATCTCAAAGGAACCTCATAAAGCTTATACATCAAGTATTAAACCAAGAGTTTATTCTAAACAGTTACCCCAAGTCCCCCGTATAACAGGAATCAGGTAACAAGAGCTCTGGCCATGGGGCAGGACCAGACCTGTCTATAACACCGCATTTGTACCAGCGCTTACCTTGACCCTGGCCAGGGGGTGGTATTAGCTCCATTTTAACGATCAAGAAACGGAGGCACCAAGAGATAAAGCGACTCCCCGCAAGGCTTTTGACTCCAGTTAAAGGCTCGTTCTTCTCTCTCTTACAAAGGCTCTCCAAAATACGAAAAACTTTTCTGGGCACTTAACTTTCTAATTTCTGTTCGAAGGCTTTTTCTGACTCCTTCCAGGGCTGCATTTGGTAATGGAGCTTGACAGTACGCAGGATAAAATTGACACGGTTAGCACAAAGAAAGATTCCCTACTTTAACAATAACACAATATTTTTAAAACCCTCGCACAGATACAGATTCGTGAAGGAGTTACATATTGGCATTTTAGAGGGCTATTTTGGTCTGAGCAAGCATTAATGACTCCTTTATATTGCAAATTTCCTCCAATGTGCTCAAGATAAGACCTGATTTGCCTGCAACTCTTCCAGCCCCTGGGCACCGGGAGCGAGGGGCCCCTGTGCTGTCAGTCCCTTTCCATGGAACAGCTGTTGTCAAAGGTATCGGAGTCTTAGCACCTCATTGCCTGGTGATGGGTGAGCAAGGACAAAGTGACCTCAAGAAAGAGGCGGGAGCTGCCCTTGGGGGCTATCACAATCTCCTAAAATCCAGAGAATCGGTGAATGGATTCAAACAATCCCATCGGGTCATAGGAACAGCCAGATTTGTCTCATTTTCCCCAATCTATCCATGTAAAGTGGCTCCAGATCTCCATTTCTTTACCTAAATACTGTGGAGTGTGACTTAGTTTCTCTGACAGGGTTGTCAGGACCGTTAGCCCAATGGGCTCATGTTCAGTTACATGAAGAAGGACATTTGTTGGAGGGGCTGGGAGAATGCCCCGTGGTTGGCGAGGAAGGCCTTTGGGGCGGAGAATGCTGGAATGAGGACTTTCCCGAATGAGGACTTTCCCTCCAGCGGGCCCAAGCTGACCCAGACGTTGCAAAGAGGGAGCGGATCGTGCAGGAGTTTGAGCTTGGAGGTTACCTATGGAATCAAGCTGCGTGTGCAGTTTAGTGAGGTTTCAACTAAAATTCCTTCTCTGGAGTTTCTTTCCAGGCTCACAAGGGGCCGAGCTGGGGCGTGCTAAGGCTAGGCTAAGTGCTGAGGTGCTTCGTTAGCCCTGATGGGGTAGTGCAGCCCCCCTCACACCCATTCGGGGCCTGTCATTAAAACTAAGGAGGTGCTGTTTCCCGCAGCCAAGCCTTTTGCCTGCCTGGCTGCCCTCGGAGGGCCCCTCAGAAAGGAGGCACACAGCCTACAGAACATGGGTGTTCTAATTCTGGGGACTGTGAATGGACTTCAGGGGTCCACAAACCCCCTGAAACACGGGTGTCATTTTGCGGGTAGCTGTATTTTCCTGGACTAAGGTTCTGTATCTCATCACATCAGATTCTCAGAGGGACCTTCCTTGAGAAAAAGCGAAACTCTGACACTCCAGGGCTGGCCCTGGAAAGAACAGTCCGGATCACAGTCTACCCCAGCCCTGGGATCCCAGTCTGCTTCCAGTGATCACGTTCTGCTTTTGAGGTCTCTCCCTGGATATGATTGGCACCACATTCTGGCCTTGGGGATCTTTTTTTTTTTTTTTTGTGAGGCAATTAATTTGTATTAATGAGCCATGCATTGATTTCCCACAGTACAGATGAAATGCTGTGCCCCTCATCAGGGGATGCTTTCACAATGCTGATGACCCAGCCACACACCAAACATGCTAATTTCATTGTTCTCAGATAGAACACCAAGGATGATTTTAAATGTGCAGCCAGGACTGATAACCTTTGAGCTTGGACAAGGGACAGAAACAGATGTGAACTAAGGAAACTAGTTTTTATCCCCTCGGCCACTTTTGATCACTGGTTGAAAGCACCTGACATCGTCTATTGTTTTAAAACCAGTTTCCAGCTCAGAATGAAAAGGATTCAATGTCGTGGTAATGTCTGGGGGAAGGGAAGTTGTTAGCATGGATGCAGGTATTTTTCATCTTAAATGATACATGCGTACACATGTATGCACGCATGTTACACGTTTTTGTGCATGCATGTGCACGCATACACACTGGCCCACGTGTGTGTATATCGACACAGGGTAAAGCGTACTCACGTTCAACCTCTGGTCCCAGCTCCCTCTACTCACACACACAGCCTTAGAAGGGCCGTGCAGGAACACGATACACAGAGTACAATCCCTCCTCGCATTTCCCTCTGGGAGGTTGCGATGCTTCGACACCAAGCAGTGTCCCTTCAGAGAAGACCAGCTTTTGCTTCTCAGCGAAGAATCGTAGCAGCTGTCATTCATTTTGTTTGCGGTGTTCCACGTACCCGTACCAACATGCTTTTCACGGGTTCACTGGGTCAGTCTTCCAAGCAGTCGCAGCAGGAGCAATATGATCCCCATTTTGCAGATGAGAAAACAAAGGCCCAGGGGGCTTAAAAACCATGCACAGGTTTGAACAGAGCTGGGGTGGGACTCCAGTCTTTCCAGCGCCGTGCCATGGAGCCACCCGGTGGGACCCGCTCTCCCGGCGGGGTCCTGTAAGGAGAGCGCGGTGCCCGCGTGCTGGCGGGGAGCAGCCCGAGCACGACCGTGACGTGTTGTTTCCCCTCCCGCAGGCTTCATCCCCCCTCCACTCATCTTCGGGGCCGGCATCGACTCCACCTGCCTGTTCTGGAGCACGTTCTGCGGGGAGCAAGGCGCCTGCGTCCTGTACGACAACGTGGCCTACAGACACCTGTACGTCACCATTGCCATCGTGCTGAAGTCCTCCGCCTTTGTCCTCTACACAACCACGTGGCAGTGCCTGAGGAAAAACTATAAACGCTACATCAAAAACCACGAGGGCGGGCTGAGCACCAGTGAGTTCTTTGCCTCTACTCTGACCCTAGACAATCTGGGGAGGGACCCTGTGCCCGCGAGCCAGACCCATAGGACAAAATTTATCTATAACCTTGAAGATCATGAGTGGTGTGAAAATATGGAGTCTGTTTTATAGTGACGAAAGGAGGTTGAACTCTGTATTAGTAATCAAAGGGTCATTTTTCCTATAAAAAAAAAAGTTTCCAAAAAAAAAAAAAAAAAACAGTACAGACACACACACACACACACACACACACCACGTACACACAACACGACCTTTGTCCTCTTTCTCAAAATCAGAGCCAGACAGGATTCAGAATAAGGAGAGCATGGGATCGTGTGTCTGACGTCCGACCTGCTGGGGCCCAGAATCTACTCTTTGAAGGCACCTCATGCTTTTTCGGGATGCCGACAGCTGCAAGCAACAGGCACTGCCAAATTCAGGGAACAATGGTGGCCAGCTTGGAGGATGGACATTTCCGGATATACACACACATACAAATTTTTTTAAAAGTCTACTAAACATCACAAGTTGACAACATTGCCAGGATAAGCACTAGGGACACACACCCCGTGCCCCCTCCACGAGAGGGTGGGGAGCGTGCAAGTCGGAGGAGCGGGTGCCCCCTCCTCTAACTTTTGCAATATGGGTCCCTGTGTAGACGACTCACCCAGTCTGCATGTGGTTCAAGGCCCCAGAGTTCTCTCAGCGATGCTAATGGGTGATCCGTGCTGGAGTCTGTAATTGGCACCTCTCACCAGCTCCATGTCCATGTTCAAGACTGAGGGCCCAAGGAGGGGAGCCGGGTGTGGGGGAGCCAGCACCTCCCCTCCCCCCTGCAACACCCCCCAGCCCCGCAGAGTGACCTCAGGAAGCAGTGGGCCTCACCTGGCTATGACTGACTTCGCTCAGAGCCAGTGAAACCCACACAGTCCAAGTCATTTGCTTACATTTGCCAAACATTTTGCCATTTTTAAAGAAAAAAAAAACGCAATGCATATGAATTTCAAACTGTTGTATGTATAATCCTCTAATACTATTTTTAACCACTTCTAAAATCCGTGTTAACCCTTCAATCACTAACACAGTTCTCTAGGCTGAGTTTATTATGCTGGTTGCTTTTTCCTTTTTTTAATGCACCAAAAATATAATGTGATTCAAGGGATGCAATTAATCTATTGTAATTTTTTTTATCGTTTTATCCTCATTCGGATATTCTGCGAAAACAAGAATATACCATGTGCTACGAGAAGGGGAAAAAAAAATGCTTGAGAAAGAGTGTCTATGCAGCCTGCCTTTAAAAGAATCACATTTGAGACAACAGGGGATAATGTGATGAATTGCAAATTCGCCTTCTGGCTTTCTTCCCCATGAGTCAGTGATCACTGTCATGGGAAGCCCTTTTACACTCATGCTTCACATTGCGAGAGGCGTTCTTTTCAGCCCGTGGAGGAGACATACTTAGATGGGGGTTGTATGGATGGGTGCTGTGCTTCTGGGGATAGGCAAGAGAAGGAACGGTTCCCTAGCACGAGCTGTCAAGCAGTTTGTGGGGTCTGTGATGGTGAATAGACCCACAGGGTCACGGAAGCCACCGCATGTCCGATGCATTAAAATGTCCCTGTGTTTAGGGTCGGTCGTGAACAAAGAGGCCTCGGTCTGTGTTTTGAAAGTGGCTAACCCTCGAGCAGCTAGCAGGCAAACCTCATTGTTCGGAAGGAGAATCATGGGAGCAGCTCTTGGAGTCCGCAGCCTCAGCCTCATAAGGCCATTCCTGTAGGGGCACAGAGCGTATGGGAGAGCCCGCGCACGCACACACGTGGCCCTGTAAACATTCCTTTCGTGTCTCCTCAGTGCCCTCGGTCCAGGCCACTCGTGGCCCCGAGAAGGAGCTCAAGGGTTGTTGATTGGTTTGCCTTTCCACCTGAGACACAGACGTGCCGTTCCCCTGGAGGGCAACAAAAGAATCAGGAATGGGGAGAAGAACAGGCCATTGTGCCAAATGTCTCACACACACTGTTAATGGGGCAGTTTGAGCGACAGCCCAAAACTAGAGAAAGCCCCACCAAGCAAGGACGACTCAAAGAGAAGCTGGTGTCGTGGTGCGGGGCCACCGTGGTCAGCTGCCTGGGACAGGATGCTTCCAAAACCACCCTTCTGTGTGTTTACTTTTAGTCCGTCCTTGTCCGTGAACATGGGGACACTCATCAGTATGTTAACTAGCGAGAGGCAGGATTGTTCTCCAATTCATGGAATATGTGTGCTCTGTCGCTCCTAAGGCTTTGAAACCGTTCTGTACAGGTTTGGGGTGAGTTTTGTTTTGGAATGTGTTCCTAGCAGGTCACTGCACTCTGCGTAGCTCTCCAAACTCCACACACCCACAGGGAGCCCTGCTGACCTCGTGTTTTCATGGGGCCATTTGCTTTAAGAAGAAAAAAATTTTTTTGAAAACTTTGCATCTTGGATTTTTTTTCCCCCCTAAGATTTTAGGATGAATGAGATGTTGAGATGAAAAAGGAAAACACCTCCAGGGCTCAGTTGTGTCAACTGGGTATGAACCCCGCTGGCCCCCATTGCAAGATGGCTGCGAAGTGCGGTGTGTCACCTTTTAGGGTTTTAATGTCTCTCCTACTACAGAACCGAAAACCTAGTCTGGTGTTAGTTTTCCTTTTGTGCTACAAAGAACCATTGTACGTACGGTGTTAGGTCCAGCTCCTTGGTTATTTGTTTGGTTTTGAGTGGTATTTTGAATGAAAGGATTTCCTGGCAAGAACTCCATCGGACTTAGAGAAACCAAAACTGTGTAAGGGCTAGAATAAGCCTAGAAGGTGAACACCGAGCTTCTCTCTCTCCTGCTCCAAACTCCTCCACCATCCCGGTCAAACGTGCCCAGAGATGGGTGAAAAAGTCTCTCTTTGCTGCAACTTGTGACAGAATTTTGTAATTCCGACATGTAGAGCAAGAAGTTTTTTGACCGATATTATTCCTGCATATGAAGTAAACACATTGTGTCAAAGTAGATGTCTCTCTGGGAGGTGGAGTTTGCTGGGCGCTGTTGAGGAAGGCCAGCAGCCTTGCCCCCTCCTTCACGCCTCCCCAGAGGAAGGCTGGGAAGCGTCAGGGCACCCTGGGGACATCGCCACTCCAGAAGGCCACCGCACGTGGGCCTTCCTCACAGCTAATGAAGGGGCATGAGAGGCCTTCTCTCTCGGTCCCCCTAAGGAGTCTGCTAGGAGTGCTTAGCAGGCAAAATAATAAGGGGAAGCCAAGAGCTTCTAAGGAATCCTTTGACAGACTTGTTAACGTCTTCCAAGCAGGAAGGAGTGTGCTTCTCCATAAAAATCACTTCTTTCTCACCACCTTACAGAATAGCCTCCTCTAGAGATGATTATTTTTTTTAAGTTAGGCCTATACATTTTTCAAGTAGTGTGTCTACATTTAAATCCCTGACTTAATCCACTTCCCCATCTTCAGAGATGACCTCGGGCTTCCCCTCACTCAGGCATGGCCAGATTTCCCATCCCTTCCCCATGGAAAGCTGCCACTCCTGAACACCACAGCACGGAGGCTTTCCTCACAGCTAATGAAGGAGCAAGAGGGTTCCTCTAAGGTGACCTGCAGAAACATTCCATATGGGGGCAACCGGCCAGTCCCTGGGAATGACCACCCTACCACCCCGGAGGCATTTTCTCTGGAAAAAGAGTCGACCATGGTCGCTAATGGATTATCTTCCTCACTTCTAGAGCAGGTCATTCACTGAGGAACACGTGAAATGGAGGGAAAAAATTACACACACACACACGTTCACAGAGAAACCCTCTGAGGAGAAGTAGTTGTTGCCTTCCAGGAGCCTGCAAGGCCGGTTTTCCACCCAGTCAGCCTGCCAGACCTGTACTGTAAGCGCTCCTCGGCAGCGTTAAGCGGTAACGGGCAGTGTGGAGAAATCCCACGGTCAAGAGCAGAGGGAGAAGGGGGACGGGATACACTTCCATTACAGTTTGGCGGAGTTCCAGCCCAGTGCTGTTTGTGTATCCGGCTTGGTTTGGTTTAGATGAAGAGAGAAAACCAGGCCAGCAGTTTTTCAGCCCCGCCGAGAAAATTTGCTGTCTTGTGCTGTTCTTATCTGCCCATTTCGATGGCTCAGGAGAAAGTTCCAGACACACAGTAGGGGCTTGATTGCTGAGCTCATGCTGCTGCCCTCTCTCCCTCAGCCTCCTCTCAGTCATGAGCTGTGTTTCCCTTTACGTTAGAATACAGGTCAAATACATAAGAGGTGCCACGTTTTCCAAGAGAAGGTGCTGGTGAAAAAATTAAGTTCAGCCTGGAAAATTAGTGTGGAACATCAACACCGTCCTTATCTTCCTCCCTCTGCCCTTCCTCCTTGTTCATTATACCATCACTTCCAACTCAGTCCGCATTCTTGAGTTCTGAGCAGGTGCGAGGACCTAATCTCTTGGAGCGACGGGCCCTACATGATAGCCTTCAGACCCCGTTCCCCTGGGGGATTATAGTTGCTCATGAATAAATTCGTAAAACGGAAGGATTCCTAACCAGTAGAATATTCAAGATATTTTTTTTTCAGATGCCTCTTACGGGGCCTGTTGCCCAGGGTAACACATGGAAACGACCCTGCCTGCCCACAGCCACCCCCCCACCTCCCCTTTCTCACATTTGTAGGTGATCACAGAGTGCTTGGTCATCGTGGCAGGAAGGACAGGAGTTAAGAGGCCTAAAATGGGAAATTTGAAAAAGCAAAGAGTCTCCTGTACCTCAGATATCTGTGACTGTTCTGGAGACGGGGGCAGAAGTCCTGCCTCTCAGAGACCATCCCATGGTAGCACGATTTCCCTTTGCAGGGTTAGTGTCATCCGGGGATAGATTGTATGAGCTTCATAATCTCTAAACATGTATTTATTCATTCATTCCTTTATTAAGATTCTGGCAGTATACCAGGCCCCGGACCAGCTACAAAGATGGAAAAGACATGGTTCCCTCCTCTAAGTGCTCACAGTTCCATGAGCCAGACAGACCTGAACACAAACAAAAGCAATAGAATAATAATCCCGGCTCTGACTGTGCCCAAGGAGGGCTGATTCATGGTGGTGGGAAGTTTGGCCTCCTGGCATCGAGAATCAGGAAGGTTTCAGAGAGAGAGAATGAGAGAGAGGGAGGCGTGGTCTAGAACCAAGAACTAAACAGCATGGTCTAGAACCAAGAGCTAAACAGCGTGGTCTAGAACCAAGAGCTAAACAGCGTGGTCTAGAACCAAGAGCTAAAGAGCGTGGTCTAGAACCAAGAGCTAAAGAGCAGGGGGTGTCTGCCAGAGAGATGGGGCAGGAGGTCACCTCTCCTGAGAGGACCACCAGAACAAGTTGACACACTTTATGTAAAGGGCTAGGTGGTAAACACTTTAAGGCTTCGAGGGCCATGCGGTGTCTGTCCCAACCACTCAACTCTGTTGTCACGTAAGAGCAGTGCATGTATAAACAAATGCATGGGCTGTGTTCCAATAAAGCTTTATTTACAAAGACAGTGACCGAGGGCAGTAGTGTGCCGAGGTCTGAAGCAGCACCGCATGTTTGGGGGAAGGGGGGCTCTAGCGGCCGAGGCCACTCTAGCATGGGCCAAGTGGGTCCTGCAGCCAGGTGTCCGTCAGCCCTGATGTTACTGCCCACAGGAATCTAATGCAGGTATCCCATTTTCCAGGAATGAGGTAAGTACCCCATGACTGGCAGGGTTTACAGTTGAAGGCAACATCATCCCTCTCTGTAGGGGAATTTGAGCTATAGCCCCTTCCAACTGATACTCCATAGTTCTACTGCGGTAATTGTCCTGTTTTCTTATGTGATGAAAGGGGAATGGGAGGAGGAAATATAGGAATGAGTTTAAAAAAAAAAGTGAATCCAAATAGTATTTCACATCCCTTCCCACCAACACAAAATGTTGGCACTGTAAAGCTAAAAGGTGGAATAATTGGTAAACACTAATAATAACTAATAATAATAGTAGCTAACCTTTACCAACCAGCTTCTTACACATATTAGCTCATTTAATCCCCATGAGAGGCAGGAACGGTTATTAGCATCAGTGTACGACAGAGGAAAATGAGGCAGGGAAGGCTTCCAGAATCAGCTCAAGGCCATGAAGCAGAGTTGGGATTCAAACCCAAGTTTGTGGATCCAAAGCCCATGATCTTAGGTTTATGGGTACCCCCTGTCTACTGAGCAAGACGTGAGACACCCGTCTCCACCCATAGAGACTGCCTCTTCAGGAAGACTCCAGCTCACATGGACTGTGGGTCCTACCCACTCTCACGCGCCCCCTAATATAACCACCAGGACACCACGACAGCTGTCTTCTGGGGACTTCTGTTCTTTCTGTGTTTTTCCCCATCTTAACCACAGAGCCCAGTGATCAATTTCTATGGGGTATTCTACCAGAAGCGGACAGGTAACAGGAAACGGGAGACTCCTCCACTCTAATACATTCTGACACACCAGGGAGGCATTCCTCAGTGCTGGTCATCAACCCCAGTGGGGACACCCCAGATACCTTTCCCACCAGGCACCGCCACGGTCCTCAGCATCAACCTCAGGATTCTGGCTCTGGCCCAGGCCCTTCAGACACACCGACTCTGGTCACTGGTTGGATAGGTCTTACTCTATTATCAGATACCAGGCTTTTAGGAACAGACTTTCTAGATGTTTCTATTTTTGCATTAATGACTCAGGCCAACAATCAGTAGTTGATGATCAGTATAAATTCTGAATATTTTTCCATAAGGTAAAGTGATTGTGTTCTTCTGCTATGAACAAATGGAACGGTAAATTTCCTGGAGACTTATTCTGTAGGTTGCCATTTTGCCATTAAATCCCCCAAAATAATGTTTTTCTTCAATTCATGCTAACTTAATAGAAGATAGCTCTCACGGTGGTATGCTTTGTCAAAACCATTCCCTTTTATAATCTAAGGACATAAAATGAATCGGAAGTACGCAATGTAGGAAGTTGCATTACAGAAGGAACCCAACTAACACATAGATTAGTCCAGCACCTCAAAGGAGGAAGGGGCTGGGGAGCTCCCATGTAAAAGCCCACTGCCCACATGTCAGGTGTCATAAGGCATGGTCCCAGCTAACGCCCCCAGCAGCTTTATACCAGGTAAAGGTAAGTCTAATTTTTTCCACTTTTACAGATCAGGAAACTAAGGTTCAATAAACCCAAGGCTCCCAAGGTCACACAGCTAGTTAGAAAGTCTACCAGGAGCCACTGCCAGGTCTGACTCCTGAACCACTGCTCTTTCTACTATACCACATCTCCACCAACGCGACAACACAGCTCTGCATCTTAGGAAGCTCCGATGAGGCCAGCGGGGCATCTACTCACGGGAAAACCCCCACAGAACTCTATATTTCATAGAGAAATGAGCCAAGAGCCGGAGGTGAGACCTCTGCAAAATTTTGCCCAGAGGCACGGGCATCTAAAATGAATAAAACTTTTTCACCTTAATATTTAAACATTAGAGACCTTGAAACACACTCTTTGTTCATTCCTCCACCGCAGCCACATCGGTAGAGAAGTGTTCTGTCCGCTCATCGTCCTCTATCTTATTCATTCTCTGCACAAGAACCAACTCCACCTCTTGCTTCTGTCCTACCCTCTCCAATTCCCCGTTCCCCAGGCTTTCAGTGGACCCCCGCTTCCCCCACCCTGCCAAGACCACAAGAACTTGATCCTCATGGAAGTTGAGGAAGGATGCTTCAAACTGCTCCGAACACATGGGCTGCCTTCTATAAGCCAGATCTCAGCTGCAAAATGCTGAGGAAAAGAGTGACATTTCCCCACTGTCACCTTTCTACCACTGGGTCCGAATCTAAAGAGGACAAGTAAACGAGCAGGGACTCGTATGGCCCCACTGTGCCTATCACTGAATAGCAGGGTCGCACATCCCGCTCAACGAGACCTATGCAGCTTGTAAATCATCCCAGGGACTAGCTGAGGTTTTAATACCTTTTAAATGCAGCCACAGCATCTATTTTGGGAGTGTGGCATAGGCTTAAAAAACCCTGCTCCAGTGAGGAGATTGTTTGACTCGGCGTGGGTGCCTATGGCTGGAAAGAAAGCAAAGTGTCCAGGATACTGGAGGAGAAAGCATGACATCATGACACGGGCGGGTGTTCTCTCGTGCTCAGCCACATCTTCAACAGGGATTGCAGTGACACTTGGAGTCCCAGAACACAAGGCCTGTCACTGGTGATTTCTATAAGATGAGGACAAGCTAATGCATTCCCATAGAAGAAACGTCTAGTTGAATGATGGTATAGATACATAGATAAATATACTTCTCAGAAAGATGTGGGCTTCACAAAGGTCTCTGGGCTCGAAATCTAGCTTCTTGGGGTTACATGGAGCAGAACCCAGTATTTCCTTGCATGACTTTCGCTCTTGTCCATTCTGCTGGAAAGGCCTGATGGTATTATATAAGCCTTTAAAAAAAAAAATAGTAGGAAAACCAGAAAAGACCGATCTCTTTTTCCTCTTGGCTCTTCTTCCTCCTCCCTTTTTAGGCACAGAGTACCAAGACATTGAGACTGAGAAAACCTGCCCCGAGTCACATTCACCTTCAGAAGACTCCTTTGTGAGAAGCTGAGGGCCTGGCCCTCATCCTCCTCTTCCAGAGAACAGCCCGCCACTATCCACAGACCTCGCAGGCCTGACTTAGCGTGCTCTGCCCTGCCCAAGAACCCAAGGGTCCCTGTGTGGATTATCCGGCCCGTGTGTGATCCTTTGAGGCCCCAGGCACAGGCCTGTGATAAGGACCTAGGAGGTGTCTGTGGTCAGGAGTCCTCCAAACCCTTGCAGTAGGCAACTTTCCTGGGTTGCTTAAGAGTAATGTTGACCAGGTGTGCAAATTCCCTTTGGCCCATCCCTCCCTTGGCTCCTGTGGGGATGTCCTGCTGACATGCTTTAGAAACCCCCCTCTCCAGAATGCTTCTCTGACAGAGGGCTCCAGCAGCTCTTCCAAAAGCAGCCGAGGCTGGATTACAATGGGGTGGGGGTTGGGTGGGTGGTAAAAATGACCCTGTTTCACAGAAGGGACGGGATAAAAAAGCACATACTCAATAGATTTTGAGTGTGGTATTCTGTATTTTTGCAGCTTATATTTTCCAGATGAGCAGTTTAGAAATATGTGATGTAAAGTACATACTGTACATTTGCTGAAAATTATATTAAAAGCACTATTTTAATTCTTTCTCTGTCTCATGCTGTAATCTCTATTATCTTTTTCTCTTGTGTTTTGGGGTAGAATGGTCTTAAAAGATTCTTCGGGGGAGTGTTTCTGGCTGTAGATGTTCTATATTTGGGGACTTTGAGTCATTCAAAAGAGCATGGGCTTTGGAGCCAAAATAGTTCCTGGTTTCAAATCCTCACCCCAGCGCTTGATACTGACGTGGCATCGAGCAAGTGAGCAGACTCCGCCGAGCCTCAATTTTATCATTTTTTAATTGGAATACTGACATCTGCTTTATACGGTTGTGGTAAGATGTAAATGAGGTCACGTGTGGAAGCACCAAGCTCCAGCACAGAACGGCCACTTGGTAAATGGGAATTATTCATTGCCACCCCAACTCTGGCTGGAGTGAGGTGCTCCATTGCCCTGACGCAGCTCCTATTGCTACATTTTCTGGTCCTGCACTGTCACTGTCTGGTTTTCCTTTCTGATTCTCCTGCTGGGAGAGCAGGCCATGGCCTCCTTTCAGGGTTGACCCACTAGTATCTGGTAGATGCTCAGTATACAGATGAGTGAATGAATAACAAACAGTCTCAGATGCATCAGCCTGGGGGGCTTTGACTTCTGTCCCACCCTGCAGAGGCAACAGCAGGATTTGCCTTCCCTCCTCTATGTCTACAGACAGCCCCCACCACCACCACCAGTGTCACTCCGTGGATGGGGCTCCAGTTGTCTTCCTAGTCCTTGCCAGGCATCTTCATGATTGGCTACTTTCTCCTCCACCATCCTGAGTCCACTGGCTGGACTCCTATCACGTATGGACAGGTTGGCCAGGTTGATGCCAGCCACCGACATGCATCATACATTCATTACACTGCTGGCCAGACTGGAGCGGCAGAAATTGGTGTTTGCACTCTGTCTTCTGGACAAGAGATCTAGGATGGCCCCACTCTTCTTATGGGGCTAGCCCTGGTAACTGACCCACTTTCTTCACATCCCCTTCCAGCCTGGATCTTGCCCTAGGCAGCCTCATCCCTTATAGGTGAGCTCACCTGAAATCAAAGCTTGTCAAGCTAATATTACTGGAAGACTTCACTCACCTCATCCCTAGCATTGTCTTTTGGCTTGGGGGTCAATGGACTCATGAAAGGGTATGCTTGGGCGAGTTACCTTCTCTGAGGCCCGATTACCCGGCACACTGGTGCCTCGAGGACTCTTTTTTAGCCTAGCCCTGCCATTTATGTGATATTTATTGTTTGCAAGGCAACATGATTTATTCTCTCTGGCATAAAGATCCCAAGAAAATGCAATCTTAACATTCTCCTTCCTGACGCAGAAAGATGCTGAAGCAGCTGAAAAATTGGTTAGTGGTTCCTCCCGGGAGCGGGGCTTCATTTGCACTGGAAATTCAGTGGGAGGCAGAAGGAAGGAAGGAAGGGCTATTACTTATGGTGTTTGTGCTTTCAGTCCAAAATTTCACATTTGTGTTGCATCTGTGGCCCAATTTCTTTTCTCTTGCTACCTTTCCTCCCATAAAGGTGGTCAATTTACAGAGAGCTTACTCTCCATCCATTTTATCTTAACCTCACAAAGACCTATTACTGCTTTTTTGGAATCAAGAGATTCATCCTTCCATATATAAGTAGGTCCATAAGAGATCTGGTCACACAGATCGTTCAGCCACCTGAGCGAGAATTGACAGGTTAAACTCATATCCAGGTCTCAGCAATGTCCTCTCAGACACCACGGCCAACAGGGCTTTGAACTCCATATACAGGTGGTCCATCTTGATCCATATCTGAAAATCCAACTTAACCCTTTTCTCAGTCTTTGTGAAAGCGCTAGTCATGCACCCAAGCATTTGGCTCAACCAAAATAAAAACAGGCTGTTTCTGTGTCCTCAAATGTGGATTCAAAACTACCAGTATACCCACTTTACAAAGAACCTGCTTTTTTTGTTGTTGTTGTTAGGCTTTGCTACTTCAGGAACTGCTGCTACAGAACTATTTCTATAACTCTGCAGAGACATGTCTATAGTTAATGCATAGGGCAGAAATTAACTTTTGCTTTCCAGAATGCACTTTTAAAAGTGTCATAAGCTTCCTGAGTTCCAGTGGTCCCAAGTATGAAATGCACAAATACACATTTATTGGAGGGCTTTTCAGAATGTCCAGAGTGTTTCAATGGGCAATCCCACTTCTCTGCTGTTCCTCATGAAGGAATTAAGGGGTGAAATTAAAAAGGCGATTAACTCAGAGCACAAAGGCAGTGACAAAGGCATGAATTCGTTTGACCAGCAACATAAGAAATAGCCTCAGGAACTCAAATCTGCAGTACGGAAGCCACTGGTCTTCTTTGGAATGGACACATTGCATATGACGTTCCTCTCCATCCCTTGTCACTGAGAAATGTGCCACATTTGAAATGCCTTCCCAACGCAATGGAAGTGGGAAAGCTTTATGCCCAGCCTAGCAGTGGGCTCCTTTCTTTATCCAGATTCTTAGCTCACCCTAATGCCTTGCCTTCCATGTCTTTGGGGTATTCTGTATTGAGGCATCTATATTTTTATACTAAAATCAATGCTTGATATACAGTTAAAAAAAAAAAAAAAAGAAAAAGTGTCCAAAGAAAAGGGTAGTTATTTCAGTTGTTGATAAAATAATCATGGCCCAGGTTTTTAAGTTGTATGCAAATGATTAGACATTACAACGCAATGTGAGAAAGGGAGACATATAGGTCTTGAGCAGGACGTTAGGGATCTGACTTTATTGAAATGTCAGCTGTCCCTGTGAGTATGACCCTTGAATCAGCGCTGTCAATCCTTTCTTCGGATGGTAGTGGCAGATCAATCCCCGAAAATTGGAGGCAGCTACTGGGGAGGGGAGCTACAGAACTCAGACCCATCCTGGGGGGAGGGGAGGACCAACAAATATTTGCAGGCCCTCACTCTTACTAGGTCCCACCCTCTCCTTCATGGCATCCGAGGCTCCCTGGGAATCTGAGCACTGGGGAAGAGGGTTAACGGTTCCTCCATGCATTCCATATTTCAAACTGAGGTATGTGAGATTAAAGTAAGGTCATGATTTTTAACTAGTACGGACAAGACTGTGAGGTCTCCTGTGCACAGTAGGCTCTCCATAGCTGGGAGCAGTAGGAGGACAGGATGGAAAGAGCAGATACCAAGTTTGCCTCTCAGCTCGAGAACTTACAAGCCTTGCCAGGTTACCAAGTAATTCTGAACCTGTCTTTACGTGGCTCGAAGATGGGAAAGTGTCAGCTTGCTTGGCAGAGACATCAGGAGAATTCCATGTATGTGCAGCCCACAGTCCCAGTGAGACTCAAGAAGTCATGAGTTTCACTGAGAGTTCTCATCCTTAACCATCTAAATACAAACCAGCTTCTATTTACCAATAGTTGCTACCATTTTGCTTTTTGGAAACCCGCTGTCCTACTGGATAGCTGCTCCCTTAATGGCCTCTCAGCCAATTCCTAAATTTTTGAGTCATTTTAGTTATCAAAACAGCTTCACTTCTAGATCCGTCTCCTCAGGTGAGGGAAACAAAAGTAAAAATAAACTATTGGGACTACACCAAATTAAAAAGCTTCTGCACAGCAAAGGAGACCATCAACAAGATGAAAAAGTATCCCAGGAATGGGAGAAGATATTTGCAAATGATAGTCCAATAAGAGCTTAATATCCAAAATTATGAAAAACTTGTATAATTTCACATCAACCCCCCTAATAATCCAATTAAAAATGGGCAGAGGACCTGGATAGACATTTTCTCAAGAAGATATACAGATGGCCAACAGACACATGAAAAAAATGCTCAACATCATCAGAGAAATGCAAATCGAAAGCATAATATCACCTCACACCTGTCAGGATGGCTAGCATTAAAAAGAAAATAGCAAGTGTCGACATCAAGTAGAGATACGGAGAAAAAGGAACTCTCGTGCATTGTTGGTGGGAATGTAGATTGGTACAGCTGCTGTGGAAAAGAGTGTGGGGGTTCCTCAAAAAATTGAAAATAGAAATACCATTCACTCTAGTAATTCCACTACTGGGTACTTACCCCCAAAAACAAAAACATGAGTTCAAAAAGATATATGCACCCTTATGTGTATTGCAGCATTATTTATAACAGCCAAGATATGAAAGTAACCTAAGTGTCCATCAACAGATGAATGGATAAAGACATGGGGGGGGGGTGTGATGGAATATTACTCAGCCAGAAAAAAGAATGTAGCTTGCCACTTGCAACAACATGGTGGAAACTAGACGGTATTATTCTAAGTGAAATTAGAGAAGAATGAATACATGAGTTCACTTATATGCAGAATCTAAAAAAATAAAACAAATCAACTAACACAAAGTAGAAACAGACTCATAAATACAGACAACTGAAGGTTGCCAGATGGGATGGGGCAGGGGGTAGGCAAAAAGGGATGAAAGGCAGCGGGAAGACCAAGCTTCCAGTTATGGAAAGAATATGTTCCTGGGACGAAGGGTACAGAGTAGGGAAGATCATCAGTGATAGTATAATAGTGTTATATGGGTACAGATGGTAGCTACACGTGGAGTGAGCACAACATAACACGTCGTTGTGGAGTCACTATGTTGAACACCTGAAATTAATGTAACATTGTCAACTATACTTCAGTGTTTAAAAAAAAAAAAAAAAAGCAGCTTTGCTACACTTACTAAGACTTAGTCCTGTCCATTTGAGAACCCTAAGCACTTACTCTGTTTAAGCCCTCCCCAACGAGGACTGGCCTATGGGTCTGTGGCTCTGGGAGCATGGAGGGAGGGGGAGTTCCACCTTCCTCTTCTCTGTCCAGACTCACCTCCAGACCAAGGTGTGGAAGTAAAGAGAGAAGCTCAATTTGCTTCCTGGACTGCCCGTAAGTAAGCTTGCCGCCACCCCTGCTGACTAAGCCCCTTCTATGGAGAGCTGGTGTGGAAGCAGCATGCCCCAGTAAGCCAAGCTAAAAAAGGACTCTATTCCAAGAAGCTCTGAAGTTAGTAGCTCTAACTTCAGGCGGACTTTCAGTCACCAGCCACCGGCTTCACTCCCTTGCAGAAAGCATCTCTTTGCCCTACACTGTGTTGGTCCCTGGGAAACCCGCTGCCTCCAACCTCACCTTCCCTCCTAATCTGGGTTCTGGGCCTGAAGTAGGAACCAGGCCATTATCCCCACCTCTTTGCTTGTTAGGGCTGTCGTTGCCGCCCTCCTCCCCAGCCCCATCTCCCCAGCCTGCTCTGATGGTGACAAGTCAGCAAGCCCATGCATCTGCTACACAAGATGTCAACCTCCCCCCTCTAATACAACCCCAGACTTGGGGTCCCCTTTCCCTCCATTTTGAGACAGAAAACCAGCCAATGCTTTTCTTCACAAACATCACTTGTCCCCCCACCCCCCAAGAGGTGACCTCTCTCTCACTCCCTCTTCAGCTCTTTGTGTGTGACGGCAGGGGCACAGATGAGATATGGGAAGGAGTTAATAGGAACCATTTTCCTCAAGAAGGAAAAGCCCCAAACATTTCCCCTGGCATGCCACCCTACCACCTTGCACAACTCTTATCAAAAGAGGAAGGCCAGCCAACAGGTGGCTTTGATGATAAATGACACTCCCTCAAGAAGAGCCTCCAGCTCTTCATACCGAACATCTATCCTGCTCTGAGCTCTCAGCACTTTCTAGCCTTCAGGTAGTTAATTATTTGTAGATTTCACACTTAATGAAAGAGTATTGATCCAGGGCCTGGTGTGGAGCCCTGTGCCCTATGAAACCCTGCAGAGAGATCCAAGGAAGCCCTGTACTCAGTAAATTCACAATCTAGGTCAAGGAAAAACAAGCCTTCGTATAATAGGAAGCCTTCTATGACACACGATACATCGACGCACTATTATTGAGAAAGAGATGCCAGAGTGATGGGAATTCAGAGAAGAGAGAATCCCTAAGGACCGGAGTAGCCAGATGAAGCATTCTCTAGGAGGTCATGCAAAGACCTCCGCAGAAAACATTCCCATGTAGGCTCCAGGTATAATGCTTCACTCTATCCACTGGAATGGGTTTCTGGAAGGAAGCAGGAAGTGGTTGCGGAGGTAAAATCTCTATGGACACACATGAGGATAACCATAACAACACAGCAAACCCTAGGCTAAATTCTTTACAAATGCTGTCTATTTAAGGCTTGCAAACACCCTGTGAATGAGGAATCATTTCATTTCTGGCCTGTTGGCCTCTGTTTGAACCGGGGTTTCTCTACTAGCCATCTATACAGTTGTAATTTTCTCGTTAATAAAGTGAAGGTAATCTTAATGCCCATTTTAGGGCATTCCTAATCCTAATAGGAATCCTAATTCCTAATCTTAGGAATATCATAAGGATTCAGTGGAATAATGTATATAAGGTACTTAGCACAGTGCCTGGTACCCAGAAAATGTCAAGAAACATAAGGGCTCTTCCTCCATTTTAGTACGTAGGAAATACGTTCCCTCGTATTGCCAGGTATCCAACAGAGGATGAACTTTCTAACAGAGCAAACTTGCATGGGTAAATAATTATGGCAGCAATTATCTCCCCGAGGACAATTATTTGCCATCACCATTTGTACCCACTGAAATTACACGCATAAGCAGCAGAGTCACCCATTGGCAGATAAACGTAATTAAATTGGAAGAATGACATCAATGGCTGATTGGATTAATAAAATAAATATACTCCCCGGAGGTATTTCAGAAATGCTTCTCCAAGCTGGATCATATTTTTTAAAGGCTTGTACTCTGAATTCAAATTATATATTAATTCCTTTCCCCAAATCAGCAGGCATTCAACCCTTATAAACACCACGTACTTCTGAGAAGCTAGGACTGTGATGGTTTTATAAACCACACATACAGACACCAATCCTCTCAATCTTGTGTAAGAATAGATCTATAAAAGATGTAGCATTTTGTTGATGAAGTCAATTCAGCAAACATTTCAACTGGATGATATGTACCCGGGGTTGAGAATTTCATTTTAAATAATGGGCAAAGAATATAAAATAATGTGGTCACTTCACAAATTTAAATAGTTTTTTGTTCCTTAAACTCTCCAAGTATCTAATGGTCATTTGCTGATCTGGATCAAAGTAACTTCAAAAATTGAATTTAAAAACTATTTCATTCTTAAAAATTCCACAGCTTAATAATGATAGCAGGGCCCAAATGTGCAGACCCTAAATGATAAAGGACTTTTTCTTTCCCTCGTTCCAATGTCCAATATTCTAATTGTTCCTATAGTTATGACCCACAGGTACACGTTTTCATTTCTAAATCTTTGCCTAATGTTTATCACTCTGAAAGTCTCCATTGATATCTGTTAGGTAAATGAATTTACATACAGCTCATCACTTATGAATTTGGGTGGCAATCTACATTGGTGTACTTCTTAGGTACTTGAAATAGGTCTGTGAAGTAGAGATAAGAAAGGCATAAAACTTGATTTTACCACTGGAAAAAAAAATCCAGAAGAGGAAAAGTGTGTTTCCCAGCAATCACAGAGGAAAATAAAACCATCTGGTTATTGAGTTCGGAGACGGTTGTCAGAGAGGGTCACAAGCTTCTACTGGTGTGAAAGAGCCGTTCAATCACTTTCCCATTCTTGTACATGAAAAAGGAATTTTCAGACAAAACTCTTGCTCAAGTAAAAATGGGCACATCCAGTATCTCGCTGCACCCTGAATATGTCCTCCGAGTCTACACCATAGTTAGTTTTAAGAAGTTCGAGCTGTGCTGAAATATACCACCAGACCAAACCAAATTCATTAATTAGCTAACCCGTAAGACTAAAAGTGAAGTGTAGCCAAATTGGTATTATCCTCAACTCTTTTGAAGACCATGTAATGATCTTCCTAAATATTTACCAGAAAATGAAGCTTCTGGTATTAAAAAGATTCTTGTATTGCGAAAAAAGGGAAAAAAAGACAACATAAGATCATCTTCTCTAGACTAATGTGAAATCATGGCTCATCTTGGGGATTAAATCGTTGGTAGTTACATGTTGTATAAGTTAGTAATGGAGTGGGTTGATGTCCCCATTTCTCTATTGTATAGGCTTAGATTCATGATCATTCATGATCATCATTTACTGATAAAAATCTGCACGTACATTCTGTCTGGAGTATACATGGTTCTGTTTCTTGAGCACTGGTAATATAAATTTCCTACTTGTTAGCTTTCTAATTTCTAAAAAAGAAAAACACAAAATCATAGCTACAGAAAAGGCTGTACTCAGCCCAGCTCACTTACACAGGTTTCTTACTTCATACATAATAGTAATCACAATAATGGTGTGGTCTCCTTTATGAGATTAGCATTCACAATCTATAAAAATGCCTAACAGAAAGGTGCACTATTTCTTAAAAAACAACAACAACAAAAAAAAAAACCTGTGAAACCATTTTCAAAGACAAAGGTAATAACTCAAAAAATAAAAAGCATTGCCATAATCCAAGATTGGATGGCTAAATACTTGGAAATGTAATTTCTCCCTAAATAATTACAGTGCAATCCCCAAAAAAATATGAACAGGTATTTCTATGGAGATTCACAAACTGGTTGCAAAATTCAAATGGAAGTGCTCAAGAACAGCCATGGTAATTCTGAAAATAAAAAAAAAGAACAGTGCAGGAAGAGTAGCCTTCTCAAAAATCAACATGTTAAAAAAAATTCTAGTACTTAAAGACGTGTGGCATTTGAACAGATCAGATAAATAGATCAAAGGCTCAGAGTAGCTTCCATAAACAGACACTTATATGTATGGAGACTTAGAATATATTAAAGAAAAGCATTCCAAATTACTGGGAAAACATGGGACCATTTAATGATTTGGAGAGACAACTTGGAAACAAATTTAACTCATTGCCTCTGACCAATGAAAAATACAAATCTTACATGGTTTACATAGCTAAAAATGTTTCAAAACTATATAAAGGATTTAGGGAAAACAGAACATATTTATGGTTTGGGGATTTTCTAAAAAGATCCAAAATACAAAAATCCATCAATAAAAGGATAGATCTAATTATTTCAAAATTAAAATATCTTGGAAGAATCAATAGTGTTAAAATGTCTAAACTTGGCTTTTTGCCGATGACTCCATACCCTGTTCACATAATAGTTCCCATTTGATGTCTTACCCGTCCCAGGTATTCCCTGAATGATCATGTTAAGGCATCTTTCAAACCCAGGCTGGCGCCTCCATCGGGGTCTCACAGGCAGAAGCTGGGCTGAGGAAGTCCTAATGCACCAGCAAGCTCAGTGGTGAGTCAGTGGAGATGCCATTGATCCATATTCCCCCCTACAACTCCTTCACCAAGAGTGATTGTTTCCCACTAGATCCCACAATCCTTTGCTCTCACAGCACTTACACTCACTGTATTAATCATGTTTAGGTCCATGTTATATTTCTCCAATCAAGATATATTCGTACAGGCAATATCTGTGTCTTGTTTAATTCTTTAGCTCTGACAGTGCTTAAAATAACACCTACACACACAAGAGCGCATTAAATATTTTCAATGCATTAAGTGAATTTCCTGTCCAGTAGCCTAGAAAAGGTAGAAAACACTGCCAAGGGGAAGGTCTGATTCCCAAAGCCCTTCTAACCATATACATCTTCCATAATTGAGCAAATGTCTCCTAAGATTACATGAAGAAAATCAGAACTGAAAATATCTTGTCGTTTCCCATCTCCCTTTAGCCTTATTCAAATCAATCACTCTGGACTGATAATCCTTTATGCCTGGACAGGACTTTAGATTTCCCACAATTTTCCTACACTCAATGGGATCTTTCTTGATTCTCCAACAATCCAAAGAAATAACTGGAGCTCCAGGGGTTAAGTGGCTTCCTGGTGGCTACTTGGCTAGTAAGTGACAGAGCTGGAATTCAGAACCTAATTAAAATGCCTTCCTCCAAGATTTGAATGTTTTTCCTTCCACCACGCTACCTCTGTCTTCGCTGGGAAATCAGGCGTCAATTTCTGATCTGAGGTACAGATGAATATGGGACAGGACCATACCACGTTGGGGATACAAAGATTTTATTTTCAGGTAGGTTGGACTGCATGGATCCATGGAGTCATATAAGATTTCATAGACCCTTGGGTAATGGTAGACAATGAATCACTTCTCAGCCCATCCTTCCAAGAGACAACTGTGATTTGTCCATCTGGCTAGATGGAAGCATTTATGTCAGGGAGGACAGTGCAGGCCCTGGAAGACATTAGGGGTTATGAGTGTCCTCTGAGCTCTAGAGAGGGGAATGCATGCCCTTTTCCCAGGTCTACATTCTCCCAAGACACTGAGTATAGCCTAGATTATTTATGAATTCCCTCTGAATCTATCCAGTGCAAACTTTGCAGAATGGGCCACTCTTCTAGAAGAGTGAAGCCAACAGTCTTTCCCCCTTTTCTCTCTGGTGAGTCCCATTTGAGGGATTATGGTCAACTCATCTTGAACGCTCAGAGCCTGAGACACTACTCCCCTGTCCTCCAGAGGTCCCACTGGCTGTTGGCCATGGTGGTAGGGCTGAGATCACACCACCTGAGGTTAGGCAGACCTAGGCTACTGTGCCCTACTATACACTAAGCCAATGCATCTTCACCTCTCATGGGAAGCGGTTGGGGATTCCTTTTCCAAAAGAACCTCAAGGCAGACCCCAGTGATTTCTCCTGAATGCACCCTCTCCAGGCACGTGAAACCACAGCTCTACCTAAAGAAACCCCAACACCCAGCAGGGTAACCCAGGTGCAGCCTGAGATATGAGGCAGTTTTCACAAATTAAGCAGGACATTTCTCATTATGCCAGATGGCAAGATCAAGTGACCTCCAGTGCAGGAAGCCACTGCTATTTTTTCTTCTTACCATTCTACCCTAAAAATGCAGATTAACCCAGAGAGCAGCTGAGAAATAAAAATAGCAGTTATTATTTATTGAGGCCCAATTATGTGGAAGCTACGGCCCTAGATGTTTTAAATTTATCCAATCAATTTTATAAGTTAGGTAAAATTATCTCATTTTTCAGAAAAGGTAAGAGGTGCTCGAAGTCCCTGTTAAGAATGGGTGGAGCTGGTGTCCAAGTCCCAACCTCAGTGACTTCTGTCTCCACTAGATGGCACTGGGCTCTTCTTTTGGTCTTGGAAGAATCCATTGATGGTTTTGAGGGGAATGGGGGATTCTGGGGATCAATAAACTCTTTAG
This sequence comes from Ursus maritimus, assembly GCF_017311325.1. Lineage (NCBI taxonomy): Eukaryota > Metazoa > Chordata > Mammalia > Carnivora > Ursidae > Ursus > Ursus maritimus. Next base: position 16,044,008 of record NW_024425230.1, on the reverse strand, counting down.
GTTCTGAATAGAAAGCCTTCTATTCCAATTTGACTGGGACCACCAGCCCCTGGGAGGGTTCAGTAACATCGTCTATTCAAGCCACCATGTTGCTCACTCTCCATGGGCTCTGTTGGGCATAGAATGCCTTGTTAGTCTTGGGCGTCCATGTCATGAAGTGATTCAGATTCCACAGAGATTATGACAAGCAGAAGCAGCAAATCCCTTAGGTGACTGCCCATCCTGAGGCTTCATGACCCTGGCTTTCTTATGCTGAGTAACAAAGTGTTTGAAATGGTGATGGTGGTGGTGATGGTGAGAGCACCATGGCGAGTAGGAAGTGTCAGCAAACAAAAAACAAAATCCCACCACTGATGGAACGTGGCCACATCCAGGGAAATGCCAGCTCAGAGATTAGTGACAGAATTCTTTGGACTCAGCCTGTGTGTGTGCATGTGTGTGTATGTATGTATGTGTGTCTGGGGAGGAAGAGGAAGTGGTCAGTTGTCATTGTCTTAGCAGAAGTAGTGGCAAAAGCCACAGCTCTGATCAATAGAGCTTCCAGCCGTGATGGAAATGCTCCATATCGCACTGTTCAATATGGGAGCCACTAGCCACATGTGGTTTTTGAGTACTCAAAATACAGCTAGTACAACTGAGGAGCTTCTTATTTAATTTGATTTTAATTAAATTTAAGTGGTTACTTGCAACTAGTGCTACTATATTGGGGACTAGAACTGCAGACCCAGAACATCACACTATACCCCACTTGAAAATGAAGAGGCTAGGAAGTGTGGTCTTCTCCTCCTGCAGAGTTTCTAGGGCTGGAAAATGTCCCTTGGCAATTATTAGTGATTCCTTAAGAAACTGAAGCCACCACCCCTTTTTCTTCAACAACAATGAATCTGATGCAAAGTATAGAGACTGAAGTAAGGTCATGCTTACATCCCCCTGGTCCTCATCACTGATTTGTCCAGAGCTGGCTCTAATCTCAGCCACTTCCATACTACTCTTCAGAGGAATTCCAGCTGCTGTCTATCATTGCTGGAGTGTCTAAGGAATCTGGGAGACTGAGGATATTTATGCCCAAAGAAATGCCAAGCGGCCATGTCTAATCTCTTCCTCCCCATGCCATGCTGGTCTTGAGGGGATTCTGCAAGTCTTGCCAACTCCCCAGGCTTCACTCTAGCAGGAAGACACAACTACTCCTGAAGCACCCTCTGACCTACCTGGGGGTTCCATCATTAAGTGACCCCAACCTGGAACAATTGGCAGGAACGCAAGGTACCTCCTTTGAACACATATCAGAGTTTACCTACCTCCACGTCTCACCCACCCTCTGATTCTCTCCTCTTCCATATCGGAACATTTTTATTTAGTGGGCAGTGGAAGGGGAGAAATTACTTCTGACCAATCACCATCCTTCAAGGCCTTGGAGTTTAATACTCAAAGGTCCAAGCTTTTAAACTGTTCTCTGCTTCTCTGATCTACCCAAACTTCATTGAGGCAGTAGGTGCCTTGTAGGCTAGTTTAAATGGGAAACAACTAGAAGGCCTAAGAAAGGGGGTGCGTGTGGATAACTAGAAACATTTCGTATGGTTAATCCTACAAAATAATTTCATGCCATCACAGGCATAGAGATTGAGGCCCTAAGCTTACAGGGAATCTGTAGCAAGATCTAGAAATTCTCTGTCTCCCATTTCAACCTCCCGATAGCTCCTTTTCTTGAAAAGAAAACTATATTAAAATTGAGAGCTCCTTTCATTATCTTCCCATGCCAAGAATCTGGCCTCGCATTTGATTTGATTTGTAACCTGGAGCTTGGCCATGTTATTTTCGTCAAGGACCCACCCAGGGTTTCAGTCAGCTGGTAGTCTCCCAATCCAGTGCGAATGTTGATATGGGGGAGTTCATTGCCAACCAATGATCTCCAATTCCCTTTTCCTACTTTTCCTTCTCACTTCTATTTCCCCAAGATCCTAAGGAGCTGTGCTGAGTGTCTGTGCTTCTGGGGATGAAACAAAAAGAGGGAAAAAATCCCTCTTTTCCCATGCCAAGGTAAAATAAACCCCTTCTGGTTTCCAAGGACAATGTCTGTTTCTAAAGGTAGCCATGTCCTACAGAAGTTAAAAGCACTTCTGTGATCACAAAGACTCTATGCAAAGCCAGAATGGAGTATCATGTTCTGATCCCTCCACCAGGGAAGGAACAATTAGCATTCCCTGGACAGAAGGTCATTTAGACTAGAACCAGTAGAAACGATAGACCCAGGAAAGGCTATAAGTCAAGAATGAAGCACTGCAAAGTTGAGTAAGCACACATTCTTTGTCTCTTTCTTGAGTGTGTAGTTTCTTTTAGAGAAATAAAACCAAGAAATCAAGAAAATAGTTCAGCAGCCATTTTCTGACCACCAAGAAGTTCTGTGCTAGGCCTGTCCTCAGGGATGTGCATCCAGCAGGGAAGCTGAGGTCGAAAACACAGTTAACTAGAACACAAAGCAAAACGATGACAAGCTCTTTAAGCTGAGCAGATAGAGTAGTATAATCATCAATATCCCTTGCACCCAGAAAACTCAGTGGGAGCTAAAATACGGTCTCGAACAATTTAAATATGTTAACCCCTCCATCGTATTGTCATTTACTCCTTAACTTCTTTAGCTCAAATTTACCGTACACAAGATTTATAAACTCTTTGTATAGCTGGGTGCTTATTTCTCAACTTCTAAATGGAAAGGTACAAAGAATGTCCATTCTGATCCCAGAGAGTGCTATTTTCTCAAGGGAGAGGGAGGGGAAGGAGAGAGGGCAGTTGATGCCCAGGGGAACCGTGCTTGACCCCATGCAATACAAGCCAGTGGAAATTGTGATTCCTTCAGTTGGAGGAGAGAAAGAAGGATAATCCATGTCATGGAGTCCTTCTCTATGTCACACTCTGCCTGAAGCTATTCCCATAACTTCTCATTTATTTCTCCCAATGTCCTAGGAAGCTTTACTACATCTCTGATAGAATAATGCTTTGAAATATTGATGAGTTTTTCCTTTTTGTATTTGCTTTTCTCTCTTGGCCCTTTCCTGCTTTCAGTGAGGTAGGCCATTGTGTGTTAGTTGCTTTAAGGGAGGAATATGATAACAGGGAGCAGAGAACACGGGCATTTCAAAAGCCAAGGCCCTCTGGCAATGGAAATCGCTCAAGCCTGATAATGAGACTGAGTAATAGAAGCCACCGCCTCCAACTCAGAGCCATCCCACCAACTAGAAAGATGTTCCCTAGTCTGGAAGAAGGAATCAGAAAAGAAGCAGAAAGAGACAGCATACATTTTGCCCCCCCCCTCCCCCCCCCGTGAAAATGGTCTTATGCCCTTCTCCCTGGGCTGACCTTGAGTAGGTGGAAAAATCCCAGCTTCATTTCTGGGATGCCAGGGCAAGAGGACTTCTGATTTGCTGGGTATTGAGGCAGGGAGACAGTTCAGATCAGAAAATCGGCTATAAGATGTGTCATGCAGTGGTGTGCTAGACCCAGCTAGCAAGAGCTGGTTGGTAAATTTTCAGTAATCTTGTGAGCAGATTGCTAAATCATCTGTAGCTTGAAATCAGCATGATGGGAGTATTTATACCCCAGAAGTTGACAAAGGCTATAAATCAAGAGTTACTTCTTTCGGCCCTCCATGCCTCAGAGCTGGTTGTTAGATGTTTACTGAGACACCACTGGAGATAGAAGACTGTGTCGGAGAATGTCCACCTGTCCTGTCCTCCCAAAAACTGCTAAGGAGGAGAAGAAAGAGCTCCAGACAGAGTTTCCAGGTAGGAAACAGATAGACCACAGAGACCTGCAGAGGGGGAGGACAGCTCAGTAGATGCCCAAATAATCTCAGGTTGGGTCTTGGAGTGATTCTGTTTTCAAATAAGTCAACTACTACATAAATGCAAACCTGGGAGGGAAAAAATAAATCCCAAATTATTTGATGGTACATGTCTTACAGCACATAGAATAGGAACTCAAAATACAAATGCTTACAGAAAAATACATATATTGCACCCCTGCATGTGAAATTTGCACCTGCGACATCAATTTGACAGAAAAGAAATGGGAGGCTTGGTGGGTTTGCCTCACACCAGAATTTCACAGCTTCTAGCTAGCTCCCTGATCTGTGCTACTTTTACCACATGTGGGGGGGCCAAAGTTAGGACCAGCAGGACTGGGGGTGGGGGAAGTACCACCCGGAGCTGATATGGGGAGCAAGGCCTAAGGCAGGTGCAAGCCCCCAAAAAGTAAAAATCCTTTCCTAAGTCCCAGCTGAAATGAAGAATAAGCTCCCACACTTGTCTAGTGGAAGAATAAAAGCACATGAAACAGGGAGATGAAAAGGCTTCCTTTGAGCCAGTCAGGTTTTGCTAAATAATTCAGGAGCTGGGTTTGTTGAAGGGGTGGGAAGGAGAGATTATTAATCCAGTTGATGGCAGAGGGAATGAAAAGACAAGAGGTCAGTGACCAAGAGAGGGGAATGTAGCCGGGCCTCAAGGGGGAGGAAGGGACAATTTCAGTGGGATCCAAGCAGCAGGTTCCAGGGTGCTCTGTGTGGGGCCTGAGTGTAACTGGGGTCAGCTCTCAATAAGCCTTTGAGGACAATGGATGAATGAGTTTAGTAAGAAAGAGCCTACTTGATGGCCCAGAGGAAGATGAATCCACTGATAGGATCTGAAACAGTAAGTCGTCTTCCAGGGCAGAGTGTGCACTCACTCGCCTACCCCTGCCCTGCCTCCTTCAAAGCACATGCCTACCACTGCAATGAGCACAGTGCTCTAACCAACGCTAGGACAAGGGAGTCAATCAGAGTTCAGGGAGTAGGCCGTGGAATCTTCTAGAACTAAATAAATGGAACTGCCCTTCCAAGGAAGCTTCTTCTTAGCAAATGCACCCTTCATGCACAGGGAAGCACCCTGGGCCTTGGCTCATCTAGGGAGGGGGCCATACCCTGGGCTTTTTCCTCCTGTTTCCATGGTCTGGCTAAGTTCCCATGAAAGCCTGGCCTTTGGAGGGACACTTCAGCATGCAGGTCCTCTAAATTCAAGTGCCCCAGCTATACTGCTCATGAAGGTTATTTTTAGAAGGCAAGACAGCATCTCTCTCCTCAGAGCCCAGCTAGCATCCAGGTGAGACTGGGAAGAGGAAGAGTGTGGGGCTCTCAGCTCTGCCTTCATGGGGGCGTAAAATCCACTCCAGACTGGGAGGAGCCAAGCAGTGACCCAGGTCCCTGACCCTCGTCCCTTGGACACCAGCCAGGGACAGAAGTGTTCTGGGCACCTCAGGCTGCCTCTGAGCTGCAGGAGGAAAAGGTAGAGGATACTCATTCATTCCCACTTACATTTCCCCTCTGCATTGTAATCGTTGGGTCATCTTTCCTCATCTACATTGTAAGTACGTTGAGGGAAGGGGCTCTGCCTTCTGCCCTCTAGAATCAGAGTAAGTGCTCAGTAAGTATGTATATAGTTTGATCTCCACGTCTAGCAAACAATGTCCGTATTCTCCTAATTGTTCTCACTACCTTAGGACTACAGAAGAGCGGTGAAAATTGAAGGCAGGCAGCCTAATGCAACCAACAGTCTCCCCAAATGTAGGATGCAGTTAGGTCTAGCATTGCCCAGATAGAATGAGATAAAATCGGTTATTTACTACGGTCGTTGATTAATCACATTGGTTACTGAACATGTAGAACCCAGCTACATCATTAAAGAACACGGAATCATACAGCGGGAAAGCTACTCCTCTTTCAAATTTCCTTCCATTCATCTGTGTAGGTTAAAGATAAAGTCTCTGTTCAGTGCTGGTGTGTCTCTAACACTTTCAACACTTGCCAATCTCCCATTTAAAGCAGCTGTCTTAGAATCAGTGCCTTTTCAGGCAACAGTGTCTAGATAAAATTAACACTGTTTATCATATATTTATTTTTATAGCAAACTTATAATTTTGGCAAGAGATACTAGTTTCCTATTTCCAATGATAAGGTTTCATATTTTTAAAAAACTTATTTTAAAAAAAGAGCTTGTTTAAAGAAAAATAGTAAGGACTACCACAGATGGAGTGCTGATATTGCAAAAAAGAATGTGAAGGTGTTACTTGAGTGATAGAAGTTTGAGGATGTGACACACATGGTACTAGAAAGAAGACAGAATTTGGATTCAGAAATGGGCACATCCCAGTTGGAACATTCAAGAGCCAGCGAGCCCAGCTTTATGCCTCATCAAGGCAGACACTGCGTGTGGTGGGTTTGTCCTGATGGAATGAAGTGTCGTGGGCATCACAGGTAATGATTAAACTTCTATGCACACGGTTTTGGTCTAGAGCCGAGAGCCAGATGGCCTGTGGCATTTCTGTGGTGACTGATTTTGACCTAAGAGTGGGTCTGTGTGACCTAATTTAGCCCAATCAAGTTAAAAGGAAGGATTTCTATTTCAAAAAGAAAGCAAGTGGCCAATTTTTCTCTCTCCCCCAGGAATAAGAGCACACATTGCCCCCATTCCTCCTGGTTGCCACCTTACAACCATGAAAGAAAGTTTTAGGAGGAAGGCAAAGCTGAAGACAGCAGCGCAGAGAGGAAAAGCTCAGGGACTTGAGAGTGTCAATACGCATTCCGTCATTCCACGCCTGGGATCCTGACCCAATTCTCCATGACTTGTGATGAGAGACAGTGCCTCTCCTTACAGATGAAGCCAGCTGGAGCTAAGCTTCCTCTTGCCTGCAGATCAAAGTCCCTACTGATTTCAAATACTCTGAGGAGTCCCAGAGGAGCCGGATACCCTACATGATGCCACTCAATGATCCAGAGATGGGAGAGAAGACCAGGTGGCACGGGGCCCCTGGTTCGGGCAATCTGGGACTTTCTTCACACCATTTGCCAGCAATTTCTGCTGTTCTGCTTCTAATTGTTGACTCTCCTTTTGGAAGAACACGGCCAAAGAGGTTGGAGCATTCAAGTAACCCAAAGGGATGGGGACAGACCTCCCTGGGAAGATGAGTCCTAATCTACCAGTAAAACCCCAGACCTTCATGACACTTCATCTGCAAGGCTCATACTTGCCTTTCAGTTTGCCTGGACCCCACTGTGCTCTCCTCCTCCATCATCTCGGGGCAGTGAGCAGCTTCCCCTTCCCTTTGTAGTTAATCTTTGTTGTCTGAAACATTGACAAGTGTCATCCATCTGCCCCTCTCCTCCTCTCTGTCCATTCTCATAACTATTATTTTCTAATTTTTTAACTATTACTTGGCTCCAGTCCAGGTCCTCGAGCAGCTAAGATCGTCTGCAGTTAAAACTTTCCACGCACATGGTTATGGCCAGGTCTGGAAGAGGCTGGACGTGTGAAATCCCCTGATGAGCATACACTGAGGACCCACAGGTGGAGGGCAGCGTCACCAAACAGAGAAGCAGCTCAGCAAAGCTCACTGTGCACTGTTACTTTGGTTGTTCTTGCAGGACTGGTCAAGCAAGTAATCAGGAAATCTCCGCTCACAACTCAGCTCTTCCACCAGCTAGCTGTGAGCGACCTTGAGCAAGTAACATTCCCTACATGGGCCTCAGTTTCCTCTTCAACTTTGTGATTTCATGGCAAAAATGAGAAGTGATTGGCAGGTCCTAGACTGAATCAGGGAACATTCTGGGGATACAGACCAAGGTGAGACAAACGGGACTGAAAGAGGAGAATTTCATTTGAAGTTTTTTCCTTCCTTATCCCAGCAGGCTCACATTCAGGCTGTTCCCTCAGACTCCAGCCAGATTTGTCCTCCTCTTTTTCTAGGGAAGGAACCATGGGGACCATGCAAGAGATTTCCCCCCTGCTCTCTCAGCGGGATGTACTTGCACATGCAATAGACCTTAGGACTCCCTTTAGATGCATAATAAAATAGGCTTCTAGGAGAGGGACTCACTCAGCTGCGGGGAGCAGTCCTACATTGAAGGGAATGAGGAGCAGTGACTTTCAGCTGACAGTTGTGCTTGCTACATGTTGCAAACCACCCCATATTTCCAAATAAGATCCCCCAGGTTCTCCATGTGTCTGGACTCGTTTAACCCTTAAGGCAGATCTGCCAGAGAGAGAGGTCAACTTATACGCACACACGTGTGGCCATACCAGTTGTTGAAATATTGAAATACATCCATGACGGTTGTAAACAGCCTCTCCTCTCAGCTCCCTGAGCACCTTGCCCCCAGGTTCCCAGGTCCCAGCAAATACTGTACCTTGGCATTAAGCAGTGCTTCTAGAAACCAACTCCAGAGCTTATAACATCTATTGTTAGTGTCTTGCTAGAATATTTTGAATATCGTCTTTGATGCACAGTGCATACAGTGCACAGATTATATAGATCAGAGGTCTACAACAATGTTTGGTTGCTAACCCCTAAAAGCAACGATAAGTGGATAAATAAAATATGGTATATCCACAATGGAAGACTATTCAGCCATAAACAGGAATGAAGTACGGACGCCTGTTACAACACAGGTGAACCTTGAAAACATTATGATGAGTGAAAAAAAGCCAGACACAAAAGCTACACTAGTATAATCCCTTTTACATAAAATATCAAGAACAGTAAAATCTATAGAGATAAAAAAAATTAGGAGGCCACCAGGGGCTGGGAGGAATGGGGTTTCTTTTTGGGGTAATGAAAATGTTCCAAAGTTGACCTCGGTAATCAATGTACAACTCTGAATATACTAAAATTCATTGAATTGTGTATTCTAAATGGATGAATTGTATGATATGTGAATTAAAGCTGTTGTAAAAATGATAGGATACAACCTCCATAAATCTTTACTGGATTTAAAATTATACATACATGCACACACATGTTATTGCATTAACATACATACTCTAACACAAATACAGAAACTAGACTTTTACAGGCTGAGATGAAAATTAAATAGAAATTCTACATATACCACATCTTCTTTATCCATCCATCTACTGATGGACACTTGGGCTGCTTCCATAAGTTTGGCTATTATAAACAATGCTGTTATAAACATAGGGGTGCATGGATCCCTTTGAATTAGTGTTTTTATGTATGTGGAATTTAAGAAACAAAACAAGCAAAGAGAAAAGAGAGAGAGAGAGAGAGAAACCAAGAAACAAACTGTTAACTACAGAGAACTGATGGTGACCAGAGGGGAGGTGGGTGCAGGGATGCGGGTAATAGGTGAAGGGGATTAAGGAGAGCACTTGTCACGATGAGCATCGGGTGACGTATGGAAGTGTTGAATCACATTATACACCTGAAACTAATATCACACTGTACTGTTAACTATCCTGGAATTTAAATAAAATAGAAATAGAGATTTTAGTATTTTCTGGCTGCAACCCAGTGGAGTGCTTTTGGAGACCCCTGCTCCAGAAGAAAAAGGCTGAGGCTCAGAAACTTCCAGAGCCTTTGTTCTTCCTAGCACAGCAGGCAGATTCCAGGGTTTCCCAGAGGATGAGGGAGATCAGGGAGCACTGCTGTTGTTTTTTGTTTTGTTTTTTGAGACTCACAATGTATTCAAAAAATAAAAACAAAGAAATGCCAAAACGAGGTTAAAATATCAAGAAATATTTTCATTGTTTACATTTGAAAAAATAAAGGCTTCTGACATTAAAAAAAAAAAACAGAATACAATATAACCGTGCTATTCACAAGATAATTAGATCTTTTTTAGAAAAAATTAATTCTGAGCACACAGAGGCAGTGGAACGATAATGGAGAACAAGTGGGAGGTGGCGTGTTCACGTCTCTGTTCACTGCAGTCTCTGGCCGAGCGTGTGCACAACCTCCCTTGGCAATGGTGATCGAGGCTCTGATGTGTGTGTGAACCACACTAAATGGACCCTGGGCTCCTGCAGTGATGGCCCAGTGGGTGCCTGTGCTTCAGAGCAGACAGGAGAGCCAGAAAGCCGGGAAGGCAGTGCCCTGCAAAGCCTCCTTTGTGCCTACGAGCAGTCTTTCTGCTGGATTGTGTACCCTTCACCAACAACAGTAATTAGGAAGCAGGGAGAAGTGGAGGAAAGACTGTAGGAGGAGCCACCAGTTCAACTGGGAGGGGGATTATCAAGGCTCCTGGAGGCAAGGCAACTCATTAATACACAGCTGGCAGGATGTTTCCTGTCGAAGGTTGATATTTTTTTTTTTTTAAAAAGTCTTTTTCCTTCACCAACACTACAATAGCAACGAGGAAAGGAAACTGTAATAGCCCCTCCTTTATGTCTTCCTTTGCCCCCAACGTTTCCAAAGCGGCAGAGCTCTAGAAAAAGCAGGGTCCAAGACTCCCTCAGGTCTCAGTCCTCGGAAATTGAGTCCCTTCTTCATTTGGAGCCGCCCACTGGTTGCCATGGTAACACATCTGCTCCCCAACTCTGCTCCAGCGGTCACTGGGTTTGGCATCCTCCAAGCTGTTGCCAGTTCTGTGTTTTGCCTGATTTGCTACTCTGCTCCCCAAGGATTGCATCACACTTTTTCAGCAAAGGAACACTTATTCAAAAGGCAGGGTTATGGAGAGAAGGGAGGTTAAATCTATGCAAACCACAGTTCTGAGAAAGCAAAGCACTCTTGCGTGCGGGGCCATTAACTCTGCCAATCTTTGGATTAATGCACTGCATCTGCTGATCTCAAATCCTACTGCAAGCCATTCTCCTAGATTTATTTTATTAACATTTGTTTCTAAGGAGCATACATTATTTATTAAAACTTCTATAAGACAGTTTAAAAAATATATAAATTCCATGCTCATCTCCCTTATTTTCTCATTTTAATATATTTCAAGTTTAATTGCTTGTCTGCCAGTCTTTCTATACCAATTATTTTTGAAAATATAAATATAGGTTTCCTTGCCTACCACTTTCTCCCATTCTTCCAGGTAGCATCTTTATTCCCACTTCCCCTTGAAAAAACACAGTTTGTCTTGCTTGTCTTAATAGTGACAATTGTCAGGCGGTCTCTAAGAAACTGAGAGGTGGTGCGGTACAGCCGAGAGAATATACACTCCGGAATCACAGGAGTGCATTCAGGATTGGCCTCCCAGTGAGGTTAATCAACTCATCTGATTTTACTTGGGACTTCCCTAGTTTTAGCACTGGAAGTCCCACATTTGGGGAAACCTTTCAGTCTTGGGAAAACTGCAATGATTGGTCCCCCTCTTCCCAGCTTCCTTACCCCTCTCACTATGTGTTCTCAGGAAATTTCCTTCACTTTTCTGACATAGTTTTTCTTATTTGTAACATGAAAATTATAATACGATGCTCCTCAAAGGTTGTGGTAAAGATGAAATAATTTAGCAAATAAAATGCCTAACCCTAAAGCAGAAGCCCGTGCCAGTAGCTATTATTCATCCTGAAATTAAAACCCTAGACACAATCTTGAATCACTTATCCAATCTACAGCTGAGAAGTTAGTTTGTCTGGATCATCTAGGTGTTTTTTTTTTTTTTTAAGATTTTATTTATTTATTTATTTGAGAGAGAGAGAACATGAGTGAGGTAAGGGGCACAGGGAAAAGCAGGCTCCTTGCTGAGCAGGGAGCCCAATGTGGGGCTCGATCCCAGGACCCTGAGATCATGACCTGAGCTGAAGGCAGATACTTAACCAACTGAGGCACCCAGGCACCCCTCATCTAGCTTTTTTTTAAGCCTGGGAGCAAGGCTAGGACTAGGATGGGGTGAGTGAGGTGCCTGGGGCTCAACAATTAAAGAGGAACTCCCTCTCAGGGTCATGCAAGTGCAGACCTTCCTGTGAGTACAAGCAAGGTGCCAATCTGCTCACCTGCTCGGGGCCATCTTGGTAATGCCGCCAGGCTAGAACTAACAATCATCTGACTGAGATAAGGATGTCATAGTCTCTACTAGACAAATTCTCCATAGTATCTTTGGTGACAATTAGTTTCTAATAGCAACAGTGTTCCTAAGCCATTCAGAGCTGTGACTGCTGCAAGATACTTTTATTTTAAGCATCATTAAAACAAAGCAAAAAAAAAAAAAAAAAAAAAAAAAAAAGAAAAAGAAAAAGAAAAAGAAAAAAAAAAAATCTTCATTCTCCAGAGACCTTGAGAAGCAAATCATTGTAGCCTGCCACTTCCCAAATAGTGGTAAATTTCCTTTTATTGTTAACAATATTTCATGGAAATCCTTCTAAAAGATACTGCATGTTTCCATGCCTTTTTCTTTCTTGTAAAGTGTAATTTTTATTTTAAAATAATTAGAGGTTCACATGCAGTTGTAAGAAATGATGCAGAGATACCGTGAAAACTTTGGTACAATATCACAATCAGGATATTGAGATGGATACGGTAAAGACAGAGTATTTCCAGCACCACAAGGATCTCTCAAATTGACCTTTGGTAAACACACCACTTCCCTCTCACTCTCATCCACTCATTAATCCCTGGAAATTACTAATCTGATATTTCTATAATTTTATCACTTCAAGAAGGTTATGTAAATGGAGTCCTACACTATGCAACATTTTGGGACTGACTTTCTCCACCATAGTTCTCTGGAAATTCATCTGGGCTGTTGAGTATATCAATAGTTTATTCCTTTTTATTTCTGAACAATATTTCATGATGTGGGTGTACCATGGTTTTTTCAACCATTAACGTTTTGAAGCATGTTTGGGTGATTTCTAGTTTTTTACTATTATGAATAAAGTTACTATAAAAACTCATGTACATTGCTCAAAGAAATTTAGAACACATAAACAAATGGAAGATATCCTGTGTTCATGAATTTTAAGACTTATTATTAAAATGTCAGTACTACCCAATGTGATCTGTAGATTCAATATAATTCCTATCAAAATCCCAACAATGTTTTAAAGAGAAAAAAAAGAGAAAAATCCATCCTAAAATTTACCAAGAATCTCAAGGAACTGAGAATAGCCAACAATCTCGAAAAAGAACACAGATATCTCATACTTCCTGACTTCAAAAGTAACTGTAAAACTATAATCAAAACCAGCATAAAAACAAACAGAGACTAAAAAATCAAAAACAGAATAGATAGCACAGAAATAAATTCTTGAATATATGGTCAAATGCAATGGGGAAAGGACACTCTTTTCAAAAAACAATGTTGGGAAAAGTGAATACCCATATGCATGAAAATGGAGTTGGACTTTTATCTTATACCATATAAAAGATTAACTCAAAATGGGTCAAAGGCCTAAAGTATTAGAGCTATAATGATTAAGCTCATAGATGAAAACAGGTAAAATTTCCTGACATTGGATTTTTCAATGATTTCTTGGCTATGACCTCAAAAGCACAGGAAACAAAAAATATATAGAAATTGGATTATATCAAAATTTAAAACCATATGCATCAAAGGACATAATCAACAAAGTGAAGAGGTAATCTATGGAATGGATTACTTGTAAATCATATATCTGAAAAATGGTTAATATACAGAATATAAAAGGAACATTTCAACTCAACAACTCAACAATTCAATTAAAAAATGGGCACAGGACTTGAATAGCCATTTCTCCAAACAAGATATACAAATGGCTAATAAGCACATGAAAAGGTGCTCAAAATCACTCACTAATCATTAGGAAAATGCAAATCAAAACTACAGGATACAAGTTCACGCCCATTAAAATGGTGATTATAAAAAATAAAGAAAGAAAATAAGCGTTGGCAAAGATGTAGAAAAACTGGAACCCTTATGCACTGCTAGTAGAAACATGAAATAGGCCACTGGTATGAGAAAAAGCATGATGGATCCTCAAAAAATTAAGAAAAGAATTACCATATAACCCAGAAATTCCACTTCTAAGTATATACTCAAAAGAACTGAAAGCAGGACTCAAACTGATATCTATATGCCCATGTTCATAGCAGCATTATTCAAAATAGCCAAAAGGTGGAAGCAACCCAAGTTCCATTGATAGATGAATAGATTAAACAATATGATAGGAATGATATCACTAACATGGTACCATAGGTCATTCCTGATTTAGATCCACCTTACAAGAAAAACAGCTAACAACTATTCACACACAAGATGCCACTGAGAAAATCCTAGAACATGGTGTGCTGAAGCATCCCTCTGCACCACAGAGATCAAGACAGACCACATTAGGGGCGCCTGGGTGGCTCAGTTGGTTAAGTGTCTGCCTTGGGTTCAGATCATGATCCTGGAGTCCTGGGATGGAGTCCCATATCAAGCTCCCTGTTCAGTGGGAAGTCGGCTTCTCCCTCTCCCTCCTCTGGTCCTCTCTCTCCATCAAACAATATATAAAATCTTAAAAACAAACAAACAAAAAAAAACAAAAAACAAAACAAAACAAAAAAAAACAGACCACATTAGAGGAGTAAGAAGGTTCAGCTCCATGCCGACTAAATTGTTCCTCCTCTAGGCCAGTGCAACATCACAATGAGAGGTTCCCCTAAGCCTCTAGTTCACCTGTAGGAAAAGAAAGCCCAGGATGAGCATCTGGCTCCCCTGGAGTGTGGGTTACTTCTTGGGATCCCCAACTCTAATCTCACTCCATGGGGACTATAGGAGACTCTGTGGGCCTTGGACACTGGAAACGTGATTGTGGTGGTGAAGGAAAGAGGAGCTTGCAACAACCAGTACTCAGATCTTGGCAGATTGAGTTCCTACCTACAGCACCCGAGTAGTAATCTGCAGAATCAAATAGATAGGCAGAATCAAGTCAGTGGTGCAACCTGATCAGGGAACTCAGCAGGGTATATATTGTCTTGATTTGAGTCCTCAAATGAAGAGCCTTGTGGTCTCTGGAGACTGGTCTGCCCATTCCCAGAAAGAGGGATTAATTCATAGTCCCACCCACCACCGAGTGTAGCTACCAGCCTTGTCTGACCAGAAAGACTGGCTGGACCACTTGGAAAGCTGCATAGCCCAGCAATGCTCAAGCAGCGTACAGCAGGAAGAGTGGAGTCTTCACAGAACAAAGCCCGTAGCCCCATTCCACCAGGGAACTTGAAGTGTAGGTTGGCTTGGGTCAAGACCACAAACAAAAAGCTTTGCCAACCTTAAAACTAGTTTTCCCACTCTCCATGGGCAAGAAAACTAATTTGTAGCCCTGACCATAGCTTAATACAGCTGTCAGCCAGCCTGATCAGGGAACCCAACCAAAACACACCAGAAGCTATGGGGCCCATCCATCAACTCTGCTTGCAGTGGCACTTAAAGTGCACAGCCTATGGCTGTCTCCAACTGCAGAGCAAAATCAGTGGCCTTTTCTGGTGAAAGAATCTCATGCATAATTTTGCCTGATTCTGGTCCCCAAGTAATGAACCATGCAGGTGCTGGGGACTGTCCCAGAGTACAAAAGATAATTCATAGCCCCAGCTGAGTATAGTACCCAGTATAGGAAGCCTAACTAGAGAACTGAAGTAACCATGAAGCCCATCCTACAGCCCTTCACTCATGTAGGGAATGGAGCAGCAGTCCTAGCCAACTCTTCTCAGCCAGGAGCACCAACCCCTAACTTCAAAGCTTAGGCAGTGATCTAACCAGAAACATGATAGCAAACCCCACATGTCCGAGGATATTACCACCAGACACATCCAAAAACCCAAATTGAGCTGACTGGTGCAGAATGGTCTCAAAGTAAACCAATAAAGTCTGGAAGAGGAGATTGCATTCAAGCGCTCAGATACGAAGATAAGGAAATTTTTAAAAATCACAAAAAATTAGGTAAACATGACAACACCAAAGAAAACTAATAAAGCTCCAATAACTGATCATAAAGAAATGGAGATCTATGAACTGGCTGACAAAGAATTCAGAATAATCCTCTTAAAGAAGTGAACTATGAGAACACACAGACAACTAAACAAAATTAGGAAACCTAAACAAAATGAGAAGTTTAACAAAGAAATAGAAACCGTCTTCTTAATCGAGTCATCTGTTGAAGGGCATCTCGGCTCCTTCCACAATTTAGCTATTGTGGACAATGCTGCTAGGAACATTGGGGTGCATATGGCCCTTCTCTTCACTACGTCTGTATCTTTGGGGTAAATACCCAGTAATGCAATTGCTGGATCATAGGGTAGCTCTATTTTTAACTTTTTAAGGGTCCATATATACAATGAAATATTACTCAGCCATCAAAAAGAATGATTTCTCAACATTTGCAGCAACATGGATGGGACTGGAGGAGATTATGCTAAGTGAAATAAGTCAAGCAGAGAAAGACAATTATCATATGGTCTCACTCATTTATGGAACATAAGAAATAGGAAGATTGGTAGAAGGAAGGGAAGAATGGGGGGGGTTAAACAGAAGGGGGGAATGAACCATGAGAGACTGTGGACTCTGGGAAACAAACTGAGGGCTTCAGAGAGGAAGGAGTGGGGCATTGGGATAGGCCAGTGATCGGTATTAAGGAGGGCACATGTTGCATGGTGCACTGGGTGTCATACGCAAATAATGAATAATGGCACATTACATCAAAAATTAAGGATATACTGTGTGGTGACTAACATAGTAAAAAAATTATTATAAAAAAAATAGAAACTGTCAAAAAGAGAGGGAGAGAGATATCATAGAGCTGACAAACACAACTTAACCGAAGATCAATAGAAAGCTTCAAAAGCAGACTCGACCAGGCAGAAGAAACAATGACCTAGAATATATGATATTTGAAATTATCAAGTCAGAGTAGCAAAAACAACAACAACAAAATGACAAAGAGTGAAGAAAGCCCACAGGGACTTATGAGACACAATCAAAAGAACAGTATCTACGTTGTGGGAATTCCAGGAGAAGAGAAAGAGAAAAGGAGAAAAGATATTTAAAGCAATAATCACTGCAACCATAAGATAATTATAAAAGGAAAAAAATTCACAGATAAAAGCAAATACATATGCAAATAAATTGGACAACCCACAAGAAATGGATAAATTTGTAGAATGATATAATCTAAACTGAATCAAGAAGATATAGAAATATTGAACAGACTGATTGCTAGTGACCAAATTCAATTAGTAATCACAAAACTCCCAAACAAAAGTCCAGGACCAGATGGCTTCACAGCTGAATTATACCAAAGGAGAATTTAAAGGAGAATTAATACCTATTCTTCTCAAACTATTCCAAAGAATAAAGGAGAAAGGAAAACTTCCAAATTTATTCTATGAAGCTAGCATTACCCTGATACCAAAACCAAAGACATTAAAAAAAGAAAAAAGAAATAACTATAGCCTATATCTCTAATGGATATAGATACAAAAATCCTCAACAAAATATTAGCAAACTGAATTCAACACATTTAAAAAATCATCCACCAAGATCAAGTAAGACTTATACCACGGATGCAAGGATGGTTCAATATCTGTGAATCAATCAGTGTGATACATCACATTAACAAGAGAAAGGATAAATACCATATCATCTTAATAGAAGCAGAAAAAACATTTGGCAATATACAACATCCACTCTATGATAAAAGCTTTCAAAAAAGTGGATTTAAAGGAAATATGCCTCAACATAATAAAGGCCATATATGAAAAACCTACAGCTAACATACTCAATAGGGAAAAATTGAGAGTTATCCCCCTAAGATTAGAGCAAGACAAGGATGTCCACTCTCACCACTTTTATTCAACATAACACTGAAAGTCATAGCCACAGCAATTAGACAACAACAACAACAACAACAACAAAGCAAAGGCATCCAAATTGGTTAAAAAGAAGTAAAATGTTCACTATCACTATTTGCAGATGACATGGTACTATATATAGGAAACTCTAAAGACTCCACCAAAAAGACTACTAACTGATAAATGAACTGATAAATGAATTCAGTAAAGTTGCAGGATACAAAATCAATGTGCAGAAATCTGTTGCATTTCTATACACTAATAATGAACAGCAGAAAGAGAAATTAAGAAACAATCCCACTTACAATTGCACCAAAAATAAGATACCTAGAAATAAAATTAACTAAAGAGGTGAAAGATCTATACTCTAAAAACTATAAAATACTGATGAAAGAAATTGAACATGACACAAATGCATAGAAAGACATGAATGGAATCATGCTCATGGATTGGAAGAACACATATTGTTAAAATGTCTATACTACCCAAAGTAATCTACTGATTCAATGCAATCCCTATGAAATATTGACAGCAGTTTCACAGAACTAGAATAATACTAAAATTTGTATGGAACCACAAAAGACCTCGAATGCCAAAGCAATCTTGAAGAAGAGCAATGCTGGAAGTACCCTATTTCCAGATTTCAAGATATACTACAAACCTGTAGTAATCAAAACAGTATGGTACTGGCACAAAAATAGACATATATGAATGGGATAGAATAGAGATCCCAGAAATAAACCCACACTTACATAGTCAATTGATTTATGACAAAGGAGTAAGACTATACAATGTGGAAAAGACAGTCTCTTAAATAACTGGACAGCTCCATGTAAAATAATGAAACTGGACCACTTTCTTATACCATACACAAAAATAAATTCAAAACGTATTAAAGACCTAAATGTGAGACTTGAAACCGTAAGCATCCTAGAAGAGAGCCCAGGCAGTAATTTCTCTGATATCAGCCATAGCAACATTTTTCTAGACGTCTCCTGAGACAAGAGAACAAAAAAGCAAAAAATAAACTATCGGGACTGCATCAAAATAAAAAGCTTCTTCACAGCAAAGGGAATAACCACCAAAACAAAAAGGCAAACTTTGAAATGGGAGAAGATATTTGCAAATGATATATCTGATAAAGGGTTAGTATCAAACATATATAAAAAACGTACACAACTCAACACCCCCAAAACAAACAATCCAATTAAAAATGGGCAGAACAGACATTTCTTCAAAGAAAACATACAGCTGGCCAACTGACACATGAAAAGATGCTCAACGTCACTCATTCTCAGGAAAATGCAAATCAAAACTACAATGAGATATCACCTCTCACCTGTCAGGGTGGCTAAAATAAAAAACACAAGAAACAACAAGTGTTGGCGAGGATATGGAAAAAAAGGAATCCTCTTGCATGGTTTCTGGGAATGCAAACTGCTGCAGTGACTGTGGAAAACAGTATGGAGTTTGCTCAAAATGTTAAAAATAGAACTACCCTATGATCTTGTAATCACACTACTGGGTATTTACTGAAAAAATAAGGAAACATTAATGCCAAGGAATACATGCACACCTATGTTTATAGCAGTCTTATTTACAATAGCCCCAGTATCCACCGACAGATGAAGATGTGGTATATGTGAACACACACACACACACACACACACACACACACACACACTGGAATATTCAGCCATAAAAAAGAATGAAAGCTTGCTCTTTGTAATGATATGGATGGAAATAGAGACTATAATGCTAAGTGAAATCTGCCAAAGACAAATACCATACGACTTCAGTCATACATGGAATTTAAGAAACAACAATACAAAACAAACAAATGAAAAGAGAGAGAGAGAAACAGAGAAACCAAGAGCCAGACTCTTAACTATAAACAAACTGATGAGTACCAGAGGGAAGGTGGGTATGGGGATGGGTAAGAGAGGCAATGGGAATTAAGGGATGTACTCATCATGATGAGCACTGTGTGATGTGTGCAATTCAGTCACTATTTACACACCTGAAACTAATATAACACTGTATGTTAACTATACTGAAATTTATAATGAAACCAGTACTTGAACAACACTACAAACCAAATGGAACTGACATTTATAGACATTTCATCCAACAGCAGCATAATACACATTCTTCTCAGGCACACATGGAAAATTTCCTAGGATAGACTAAATACGTCAGGCCACAAAACAAGCCTTCGCAAATTCAAGAGAATTGAAACAAAAAGTGTTTCTATTAACACAATGGTATGAGACGAGAAGTTAATAAAAGGAGGAAAACTAGAAAACTCATGAATACAAAGAAAGTAAACAACACTTCTGAACTAATGGAACAAAGAATAAAAGAATAAAAAAAAAAACCTTGAGATAAATGAAAATGGAAATACAACGTACTAAAACCTAGGGAATGCAGCAAAAGCAATTCTAAGAGGGAAGTTCATAGCAATAAATACCTACTTTAAGAACAAGATATCAATCTCACTGTGTGCCTCAAGGAGCTAGTGAAAGAAGAACAAAGAGCCCAGAGTTAGCAGAAGGAAGGAAGGAAGGTTAGAGCAGAAGTAAATGAAGTAGAGAACAGAAAAACAATATAAAAAATTAACAAAAGTTTGTTCTTTGAAAAGATAAAGTTGATAAACTTTTATCTAGACTAACCAAGGAAAAAAGAGAGAGGACCCAAATTAACAAAATAATAAATAGAGGAGACATTACAACTGGTACCACAGAAATACACAGGATCATGAATACTACTGTGAACAAGTTTACATCAACAAACCAGACAATGGAGAATAAAATGGAAACATTCTTAGAAACATATAAACTGCTAAGATGGAATCAGAAGGACAGAAAATCTGAATTGACAATGAGTCAGTAATCAAAAATAATTTTCCAAAGAAGAAAAGCCCAGGACCAGATGGCTTCACTGGTGAATTTTATGAAAGACTTAATGCCAACCTTTCACAAACTCTTCCAAAAACAAATCAATATGAAACAAAAACACATACACACACAAAACAAAACCCCCCACAAAAACCCAAGAGGAGAGAACACTCCTAAACTCATATTATAAGACCAGCATTACCCCAATACCAAAGCCAAAAAAGAAAAAGACAAAAATAGAACTATAGGCCCATATCCTCATGAATATAGCTGCAAAAAATCCTCAAAAAAGTATCATCAAACTGAATTTGGCATTAATGAAAAAGATAATTCACCCTGATGAAGTGGGATTTACCCTTGGGACGCAAGGATGGTTCAACATGCAAAAAGCAATAAATGTGATATACCACATTAATAAAAAGAGAAAAAATCATTTGACTATCTTATTAGATGTGGAAAAGCATTTGACAAAATTCAATATCAATTCATGATAAAAATTTGAAAAGTAGATATAGAAGGGAGAGATTTCTAGGGCAGATGACCGAGTAGGAGGACCCTACACTTACCTTTCCCACTAAAACAACTAGATAGCACTCAAATCAGTATAAATAACCCAGAAAATGACCCAAAGCCTGGCAGAGCAAACTACATAACCAAATGTAGAAAAGAGGCCACATTGAAGACAGTAGCAAGGGTGTTGATGTGGTAGGGAGCCAAGTCCCACAGGTCTGGCAACCAATGGGAGGAAACCATGGACACAAAGAAGGATTAGAAAAAGACTATCACACTGGGGAGCCCACATGGGGGAAAATGAATCCCCATAGCATTTGGCTTTGAAAATCAGATGGGCCAAATTTTGTGAGTTCTGATAACCATTGAGACTTAAAGCCTGGAACTTTAAAAATCAGTGGGTTCAGCTCTGAGAGAGCCTGGAGGACACTAAGAAGCTGTGTCCCCACCCTTAAAGAGCCAGCCCAACAAACAGCCCCATGGAGATACAGCACAGAAGCAACAGTTTGAAAATTACCTGGGGCCTACAGGGGGAGAGGTAGCTATTTACAATCTCAGAGTTTGCTGAGGAGCAAAAGAGATAGCCAGCACGTATTCCCTCCCCTGCCCCCCAGCATAGACATACAGCAACCTACAAAAACCAGCACAGCTCCACCTACATTTACTACTTAACTTGCTTACACCAAGCCCCACCCCTTACAGTGGGGCCTGCCTCAGTCCTCATGCTGTAGGTTCCCCTCCCTGAGAAGACCTGTGCAAATCTTACCAACACTCTCTCTCCCAACTATGCACTTGGTGGGGCCTTGGTCCTGGTGGCAGCAGCTGGTCACCTCCCAGAGAGGACAAACACACCTTGTTAAAACTGTACCCACTCCCACCCTCCGCTCGCACTTTGTGGAGCAGGCCCAGCAAGCCCAGGTCTCAGCAGCAGCTGTGCAGCCCCTGTGGAAGAGGACCGTCATGCACAGCTCGTGGGCACTGCTCACCTGTGTGCGTGTTGTAGAGGAGCCTGCCTGGTCTCCTCCATAGCTGCACATCCCTTATGGGAAAGGACCAGCACCAGCTTGTTAAGTGTGCCCCGCCCACTACTTTCAAGAGCAAGAGACTCAGCTGACTTTCCTAACAGAGAAACAGAGAAAGTTAGGCAAGATGAGGAAAAAGGAGTATGTCCCAAATGAACTAAACAAAATCACAACAAGAGACCTAAGCAAAACAAAGGTAAGTAATATGCCTGCTAGAGAATTTAAAATAATGAATACAAAGATACGGAACTTGAGAAAAGAATGGAGAACATCAGTGAGACACTTAACAAAGAGATTTTAAAAAAAAAAAGAATCACGGATGAACACAATAATTAAAATTAAAAATGCACTAGATGGAATAGTAGGCTAGAAGAAGCAGAAGACAAATCAGTGACCTGGAGGACAGAGCAATAGAAAGTAATCAAGCTGAACAGGCAAGAGGAAAAAAAAAATTATGCAAATGAGAATAGACTTAGAGAACTCGGCACCTCCAAGTGTAATGACATTCTCATTGCAGGGATCCAAGAAGAAGGACAGAGAAAAAAGGGGACAGAAAATTTATTTGAACAAGATAAAACTTCCTGAATTTAGGAAAAGTAAAAGAAATTCAGATCCAGGAGGCACAGAGATTCCACAACAAAATCAACCCAAGGAGGTGCACACCAAGACACACTGTAATTTAAAATGGCAAAAAGGGGCGCCGGGGTGGCACAGCAGTTAAGCGTCTGCCTTCGGCTCAGGGCGTGATCCCGGCATTATGGGATCAGGCCCCACATCAGGCTCCTCCGCTATGAGCCTGCTTCTTCCTCTCCCACTCCCCCTGCTTGTGTTCCCTCTCTCGCTGGCTGTCTCTATCTCTGTCAAATAAATAAATAAATAAATAAATAAATAAATAAATAAATAATTAAATATCTTTTAAAAAAATGGCAAAAAGCAATGATAAAGATTTTTAAAAGCAGTAAGAGAAAAGAATACAGTTACATACAAGGGAAATCCCATAAGGCTATCAGCATATTTTTCAGCAGAAAATTTACAGGCCATAAAGGAGTGGCATGATATATTCAAAGTGGTGAAAGGAAAAAATCCGCAGCCAAGAATATGCTATCCAGTAAGGCTTTCATTCAGAAGAGAAGAAGTAAAGAGTTTCCCAGACAAAGAAAACCTAAAGTAGGTTTCATGACCACTAAACCACTCCTGAAAAAAACCAAAAAGTTAAAAGGGGACTCTGAGGAAAGACCATAAGTATGAGTAACAACGAGAAGCACAAAAGAGGTAAAAAAACAAGAATATCCATACAAATCAGTCAAGGGACTCACAAAGGGTCAGGAGAGAGGAGTGGGGAAGAGAGGAGTAAAGAATGCATTCAAACTCAACCACCAACTAAACCGCCAACTAAAGATAGACTGCTAATATGAAGATGATATATACAAGCATAATGGTAACCACTAATCAAAATCCAATAATAAATATGAAAAAAGAAAGAGAACAAATACAACTATATCACTAAAGAAAGCCAACATGGTGAGAAAAGAGAGCAAGGGAAGCAAGGTTAAGAAAAGATCTACAAAAACAAATGCAAAACAAGTAATACAATGGCAATAAATACATGCCTATTGATAATTACTTTGAATGTAAATGGACTAAATACTCCAATCAAAAGACAGAGGGTGATAGAACAGTTGAAAAAACAAGGCCCTTCTATATGCTGCCTACAAGAGACTCATTTCAGACCCAAAGACACATGGAGATTGAAAGTGAGGGGATGGAGAACAATTATCATGAAAATGGATGTGAAAAGAAAGCCAGGGTAGCAATACTTTTATCAGACAAAATAGACTTTAAGACAAAGAGTGTAACAAGAGACAAAGAAGGACACTGTATAATTAAGGGGATAAATGAACAAGAATACATAACAATTGTAGATATTTATTTACCCAATATGGAAGCACCCAAATACACATAACAGTTAATAAAAAACTTAAAGAACTAATAGTAATGCAATAATAGTACAGGACTTGAATAAGAGAAAGGATAAATGCTATGTGATCATTTCAATAGATGCAGAAAAGGCATTTCACAAAGTACAACATCCATTCATGATAAACGCCCTCAATGGTGTAGGTTTACAGGGAACATACCTCAACATAATAAAGGCTTTATATGAAAAACCTGCAGGTAACATCATACTCAATGGTGAACAACTGAGATCTTTTCCCCTAAGGTCAGGAACAAGGATGTCCATTCTCACCATTTTATTCAACGTAGTAATGAAAGTCCTAGCCGCAGCAATCAAACCACAAAAACAAATACACCCAAGTTATAAGGAAGAAGTAAAATTTTCACCTTTTGTAGATAACATGATACTTAATACAGAAAATCTTAAAGAGCCCACCAAAAAAACTACTGGAATTGATAAATGAATTTGGTAAAGTTGCAGGATACAAAATAAAGCACAGAATTCTGTTGTATTTCTATACACTAATAATGAAGCAGTAGAAAAAGAAATTAAGAAAACAACACCATTTAATTGCACCAAGGAAAAAATATCTAGGAATAAACTTAACCAAAGAGGGCAAAGGTCTGTACTCTGAAAACATTTCATAAAACATTGGAGATGTTGAAGATAACAGAAACAAATGGAAACACATTCCCTGCTCATGAATTGCAAGAACACATTATTCAAATGTCAATATTTCCCAGAGCAACCTACAGGTTCAGTGCAAACCCTACCAAAATACCAACAGCATTTTTCACAGAATAAGAACAAATAATCCTAAAATTTATATGGACCCACAAAAGATCCAAATAGCCAAAGCAATCTTGGAAAAGAAAAAAAAAAATGCTGGAGTTACCACAATTCCAGACTTCAAGTTCTATCGCAAAATGGTAGTAATCAAATCGGTATGGAACTCGCACAAAAACAGACACATGGATCAGTGGGATAGAACAGAAAACCCAGAAATAAACCCAAGATTATATGGTCAATGCAACTTGGACAAAGGCAGCAAGAATATGTAATGGGAAAAAGACAGTCACTTCAATAAATGGTGTTGGGAAAACTGGACAGCTACATGCAAAAGAATGAAACTGGACTGCTTTGCTACACCATAAAAAACAAAACCCTCAAAATAGATGAAGAACCTAAACGTGAGACCAGAAACCATAAAAATCCCAGGAGAGTGCACAGGCAATAATTTCTCTGACATCTGCCATAACAACATCTTTCTAGATAGGTCTCCTAAGGCAAAAAGCAAAAATAAACTGTTGAGACTACATCAAAATAAAAAGCTTCTGCACAGCAAAAGAAACAACCAACAAAACTAAAAGGCAGCCTACAGAATGGGAGAAGGTATTTGCAAATGACATATCTGATAAAGGGTTAGTATCCAAAATATATGAAGAACTTATACAATTCAACACCCCCAAAACAAATAATCCAATTAAAAAATGGCAGAAGACACAAATAGACATTTCTCTGAAGAAGACATACAGAAGGTCTACAGACATATAAAAAGATACTGAACACCACTTCTCAGGGAAATGCAAGTCAAAGCCACAATGAGCTATCACCTCACACCTGCCAAGGTAGCTAAAATCAACAATACACGAAACAATAAGTGTTGGCAAGGATATGAAGGAATAGGAACCCTCTTGTACGGTTGCTGGGAATGCAAACTGGTGCAGTGACTGTGGAAGACAGTATGAAGTTTTCTCAAAATGTTAAAAATAGAATTATAATCCTGTAATCACACTAATGGGTATTTACACAAAAAAATATGAAAATACTAATTAACAGGGATAAATGTACCCCTATTGTTTATTGCAGTATTATTTACAAAAGCCAAATTATGGAAGCAACCTGAATGTCCATCAGTAGATGAATGGATAAAGAAGATGTGGTATATATATAAAGTGGCATATTATTCAGCCATAAAAAGAATGAAATCTTGCCATTTGCAGCAACATGGATGTAGCCAGAGAATATAATGTTAAGAGAAATAAGCCAGAGAAAGACAAGTACCCTATGATTTTACTCATATATTGAATTTAAGAAACAAAACAAAAATTAAATAAAAAAAGAAACAAAAAAAAAAAAAACCAGACTCTTAACTACAGAAAACAATCATAGACCAGAGGGGAGGTGGGTGGAGGGTTGGGTGAAATAGGTGAAGGGAATTAGGGGTCCACTTATCTTAATGAGCACTGAGTAATATATGGTATGGCTGAATAACTACACTGTATACCCATAACGAATGTAACCCTGTATGTTAACTACATTGGAATTTTAAAAAAATTTTAAATTAGGTATGGAAGAAATGTACCTCAACATAATAAAGACCATATATGACAAGCCCACAGCTGATATCATACTCAATCTAAGAAGTTGAAATCTTTTCCCTAAGATTGGGAACAGGACAAGAATGCCCACACTCACCACTCCTATTCAACATAGTACTGGAAATTCTAGTCAGAGCAATCAACAAAGAAAAAGAATTAAAAGGCATCAGAACTGGAAAAAAGATGTAAAATTGGCTGGTGACATAATTTTATATACAGAAAATCCTAAAAAAAAAAATCCACCAGAAAGAAAACATAGATCTAATCAACAAAGTCAGTAAAGCTGCAAGATATAAAGTTAACATACAAAACTCAGTGGCATTTCTATACACTAACAGTGATTATCTGAAAAAGACTTAAAGAAAATGATTTGCATCAAAAGCAAAATAGGAATGAATTTAACAAAGGAAATGAAAGAGCTCTACGCTGAAAACCACACAATATTGATAAAAAGCATTGAAGACAACGCAAATAAACAAAGGTATTATTACAAGAATATTGCTAAAATGTCCAAACCATTCAAAGCCTTCTATAAATTCAAAGCAATCCCTTTCAAGATTCCCTGGCACTTTTTACAGAAGTAGGAAAAAGCCCTCTAAAATTCATGTGGGGGGCGCCTGGGTGGCACAGCGGTTAAGCGTCTGCCTTCGGCTCAGGGCGTGATCCCGGCGTTATGGGATCGAGCCCCACATCAGGCTCCTCTGCTATGAGCCTGCTTCTTCCTCTCCCACTCCCCCTGCTTGTGTTCCCTCTCTCGCTGGCTGTTCCTATCTCTGTCAAATAAATAAAATCTTTAAAAAAATAAAATAAATAAAATAAAATAAAATAAAATAAAATAAAATAAAATAAAATTCATGTGGAACTACAAAAGACCCCAAATCACCAAAGCAATCCTGAGAAAGGAGAACAAAGTGGGAGGTATCCTACTTCCTGATTTCAAGTGATACTATAAAGCTGTAGTAGTCAAACTGGATGGTACTGACATAAAAAAACACATAAACCCATAGAACAGAATCAAAAGCCCTGAAATAAACCCCTGCATATATGCTCAACTAATATTCGACAAGAGAAAAATTGGATGTTCATAAACAAATGAAACTAGACATCTCTCTTACACCACTCACAAACATTAACTTCAAATGGAGTAATGACTTAAATGTAAGACTAGAAACCATGAAACTACTAAAAGAAAACACAGGAAAAAAAATCTCCTTGACGTGGGTATTGGCAATGAATTTTTGGATATGACACCAAAGAAAAACAACAAAACACAAATGAGACCACATCAAACTAAAAAGCTTCTGCGCAGCAGAAGAAATGTTCAATAAAATGAAATAACTTATGGAATGGGAAAAAATATTTGTGAACCATATATCTGATAAGGGGTTAATGTAAAATATTATAAAAAACTCATCCAGTTCAGGAGAAAGTAAACCAAATAATCCAATTAAAAATGGCCAAAGTAACTGAATAGACATTTTTCCAAAGAATATATACAAATAGCCCGCAGGTGCATGAGAAAGTGCTTGACATCATTAATCTTTAGGGGAATGCAAATCAAAACCACGAAGATGTGTTATTTCACGCCTGTTAGGATGGTCGTCATCAAAAAGATAAGACCTAACAAATGCTGGTGAGGATGTGGGAAAAAGAGAAACCCGTGCACTGTTGGTGGGACTGTAGACTGTGACTGCCCCTACGGAAAACAGTATGCAAGTTCCTCTAAAATAACAGAGCTACCACATGATCCAACAATTCTACTTCTGGGAATATATCTGGAGGAAACAAAAGCACTATGTCAAAGAGTAAACTATACCCCCACGTTCATAGAGGCATTATTTACAATATACGAGATATGGAAACAATTTAATAAATGAACCAATAAAGAAGTTGTGGTGTATATGTGTATACATGTGTGTTTTTAAATGATTTTTCAATTATAAAAAAGAAATCTTGCCATTTGTTACACACAAACAATGAATCATGGAACACTACATCAAAAGCTAATGATGTACTTATGGTGACGAACATATCATAATAAAAAATCTATATTTAAAAAAAGAGATCTTGCCATTTCTGACAACATGGATATGAGGGCATTATGCTAAGTGAAATGGGTCAGATAGGGAAAGATAAATACTGTATGATATCACTTATATGTGGAATCTAAAAACAGCAAACAAGGGGCGCCTGGGTGGCACAGCGGTTAAGCGTCTGCCTTCGGCTCAGGGCGTGATCCCAGCGTTATGGGATCGAGCCCCACATCAGGCTCCTCTGCTATAAGCCTGCTTCTTCCCCTCCCACTCCCCCTGCTTGTGTTCCCTCTCTCACTGGCTGTCTCTATCTCTGTCGAATAAATAAATAAAATCTTTTAAAAAATAAAATAAAAACTAAAAACGGCAAACAAAGAAAACCAAAGTCAAAAAGAAAAAAAAAAGCAATCAGATGTGTGGTTATCGGAGGTAGGTATTAGGAGAGAGAGAATCGGATGAAAGTAGTTAAAAGGTATAAACTTCCAATTATAACGTAAGTATGAAATATGTAACATACAGCATGATGACTATAGTTAATACTACTGTATGGCATATTTGAGAGTTGTTAAGAAAGTACATCCCAAGACTTATCACAAAGGAAAAAGTCAGTTTTTTTAAATTTTGTCATATCTACATGAGATGGTAAACATTAGCTAAACTTATTGTGATCATTTCATAATATATGTAAATCAAATAGTCATATAATAGATGATTCTTCATCCTTAAGAAGAAATTCTGACAAATTCCAAGACATGGGTGAACCTTAAAGACATTATTTGCCTTTATTAAAAGGCTTTTTTCACTTGGCATAAATGAAAAAAGGAAGAAAGAGACAAGCAAAAAGACTCTTCACTATAGAGAACAAACTGATGGTTCCCAAAGGATAGGTGGGGTGGGGGTGACATAGTGAAGGGGTTAAGAGTGGACCCTTATCACAATGAGTACTGAGTACAGAGTTGCTGAATCACGAGGCTCTACACCTGAAACTAATGTAACACTGTGTGTTCATTATACTTGAATTTTTTTTGACAAAAAATGACTTCATTCGTATGACTACCTAGAGTAGTCAAATCCATAGAAACAGAAAAAAGGATTGTAGCTCCAGAGGCTGGGGGCAGGGAGGAATGGGGAATTTTTGTTTAATGGGTATGAAGTTTCAGTTTGAGAATATAAAAAAGTTCTGGAGATGGACAGTGGTGACAGTCGCACTACAATTTGAATGTACTTACTACTACTGAGGCGTAGCCCTAAAAATGTTGAAGATGGTATAGTTTATTTTTTAAAGTTTATTTATTATTTAAGTGATCTCTATACCCCATGTGTGACTCGAACTCATGACCCCAAGATCAAGAGTCGCATGCTCTTTCGACTAAGACAGCAAAGACCCCCTAGGATGGTAAATTTTAGGTTATGTATATTTTGCCACAATAAAAATATAAGGTACAGGTTTTTGTGATGAACTTTTTTACTTCTCTCTGATAAATGCCCTGGAGTGCAATTTCCAATTCATATGGAAGTGGCATTTTTAGGTTTTTTAAAAAACTGACAATTTTTTTTCCAGAGTGGCTATAGTATTTTACTTTCCATACCAGAAATGTTTAAGTGAACTAGTTTTTCTGCATTCTCATCAGCATTTGGTGCCTTCGGGGTTTTTTATTCTAACCATTTTAAGATGGGTATAGCAATATCCAATCATGGTTTTGATTTGCATTTCCCTAATGCAAATGGCTAATGATATTGAACAATGTTTATTGTATTTGCCGTCTGTATATCATCTTTGATGAAATGTCTATTCATGTCTTCTTTCATTTTCTAATCAGATTTAGTTTTTTCATTACTGTGGCTTTTTGAGGATCCTTTATATATTCTAGACACTAGTCCTTTGTAAGAAATATGATTTGCAATTGTGTTCTTCCAGTCTTTTTATCCTCTTAAGGTCTTTCACAGAGCAAAGTTTTTAATTTTGATGAAGTCTATGTTATCAAATTCGACTTTATGGCTCATGCTTTTGGTGTCAAATCTAAGAAATACTAGCCCAACTCAGATCCCAAAGAATTACTTGTTCTTTTTCCTGAAAGTTTTATACTTTTACATTTTATAGTTAAGTCCATGATCTACTTTTAGTTTTTGTATAAGTTGTGAAACAGGAAGAGGTTTAATTTTTAATTTCTTTCGGATAGGGATGTCCTGTTGTTTTACTGCCGCTTGTTGAAAAGTCTAGCCTTTCTTCATTGAATTGCTTTGAAATTTTATCAAAAATCATTTGGTTGGGGCGCCTGGGTAGCGCAGTCGTTAAGCCTCTGCCTTTGGCTCAGGGCATGATCCTGGCGTTCCAGGATCGAGCCCCACATCGGGCTCCTCCGCTGGGAGCCTGCTTCTTCCCCTCCCACTCCCACTCCCCCTGCTGTGCTCTCTTTCTCGCTGGCTGTCTGTCACATAAATAAACAAAATCTTTTTAAAAAAAATCATTTGGGTCTCCCTATGAGTTATTTTCATGTTGCTTATTTTGTTCCATTGAGCTGTGTGTTCTATCCATTTGTGGACGTCACAGCTTTGCTTATTGAGGCTATACAGTAAGTCTTGAAATTAGGTAGACCGATTCTTCCCACTTGGTTCTTTTTTCAAAAATCGTTTTGGCTAATGAGTTCCTTCTCCATATAAATTTTGGATTAAAATAATCTGCCATGATAAGAATCCTTCTGGTTCTTGATAAGAATGGTGTTAAACTTGTATATCAATTTGAAGAGAATGAACCACCTTATTACGTCATGCACCAACAGTATACCCACCATTCATTCAGATCTTTTCTTTCTTTCATCACAGTAGTTTTTAACATGCAAGTCCTGTACATATTTTGTTCAATTTATATTTATTCCATTTTTATTATAAACTGTATATTTTAAAATTTCATATTCACGTATTCATCACTAGTGTGTGAAATAAAATGGACTGTTGTGAGTTTTTCCAATATTTTATACCTTACAAATTCCTGATACAGTTATGAGTTCTAGAAGGCTTTCTTAAAAATAGATTTCCTGTAACTTTCTTATGTAGATAATCTTGTTATCTGCAAGTAGAGGAAATTTTTTTTCATTTTTGATCTGCGTTTTTTTTTTTTTATATTGCATGGATAGAACTTCTAGAACTATGTTGAACAGAATGGTGAGACAGGAACAAAAGAAGACATCCTTGCCTAGTTTCTGACTTCGAGAACTCATTCAGTCTTTCACCACTGAGAATAAGATTAGCTGTAGGTTTTGGGGGGTGGTTTTTTGTTTTTAATTATGTTCAGTTAGCCACTGTATAGTACATCATTCGTTTCCGATGCAGTGTTCAATGATTCATTAGTTACGTATAACACCCAGTGCTCTTCACAGCATGTCCCCTAGCTGTAGGTTTTATTATAGATGTTATCAAGTTGAAGAAGTTGCACCTCTATTCCTACTTTTGAGAGTTTTTATCATGGTTGACGTTATGAGACTCTTTTCTTTAGCCTATTAATATGGTAGATTTTATTGGTTGGCTTTTGTATGTGTGCCAGCTTCTATTTCTGGAATAAACCCTGTTTGGGTGTAGTATATAATTCTTTTTATACATTGCTGAATTCTACTTGCTAGTATTTTGTTAAGGATTTTGCATTTATATTCCTCAGTAATACTGGTCTTTAATTTTTTTTTTTTTTGGTACTGTGTTTTTCTGGCTTTCATATAAGGTTAATATTAACTTTATAAAGTGAATTAGTGGTCCTTCCTCTTCTACTTTTGTGGAAGAGATGTATAATTGGTACTCATTATTTTGTAGAATTCTACAGTGAAAGCATCTGGACATGATTTTTTTTGGAAGGTTTTAAATTACAAATAAAATTTGATAGTTACAGAGCAATTTATTTCATATTGGGAAGTTACAATATTTTTTCCATCTAAATTGATGAATTTGTGTGTGTAGAGTTGTTTGTGGTATTCCGTTACAATCATTTTGATCTCTGTAGGGTCTTCAGTAAAATTCCTATTTCATCCCTGATAGAGGTAATTTATGTCTTTTTTTTATTGTCACTCTCGCTAGAAGATTGTCAAGTTTATTACTGTTTTCAAAGAAACAGCTCTTTATTTCATTGATTTTCTCTATTATTTTCCTATGTTCGTTTTCATGGAGTTCTCCTACTTTTATTATTTCCTTATTTTTTTGCTTTTGGCTTATTTTGGTCTTTTTTTTTTTTTCTGAGTTCTCAAGTTAGAAGCATAGATTGATTTGAGACTTTTCTTTTTTCTAATGTATATATTTAGTGCTAAAAATAACTCTCAGCACGGCTTCACTGGGTCACACAAATTTTGATAGGTTTTTTATTTTCTTTCATTCCATTCTTAAATGTTCCTGAGATTCCTCTTTGATCAATGGATTACATAGAAGTGTGATGTTACTTTCCAAATAATTCGGATATTTCTGCTATCTTTTTGCTACTGATTTCTAGTTTGATTCTGTTGAGGTCAGGGAACATGCTCTGTGTGATTTTAATTGTTTTAAAATTTGTCGAGATTTGTTTTATGACCAGGACATGGTCTATCGTGGTGTATGCTCATCTTCTTGATGGTTTCCTTCACTGCGCAAAAGCATTTTGGTTTGGTGTAGAACCATCAATAAGCAAACAAAAGTTATTTTGCTTTTGCTTCTCTTGCCTGGGGTCTCGACAGATCCAGAAAAAATACTCCTAAGTTTGATCTCCAAGAGATTACTGCTTTTCTTCTAGACGTTTTATGGTTTCAAGTGTCAGGTCTCACACATTTAAATCTTTAAACCATTTTGAATTCATTTTTTGTGTATTGTGTAAAAAAGAGGTCCAGTTTCATTCTTTTGTATGTAGCTGTTCTATTTTCTCAGCACCACTTGAAGAATCTTTTCCTCGCTGTATATTCTTGCTTTCTCTGTATGTTGGTCATATATATGTGGGTTTATTTATGGATACTCAATTTTGTTCCATTGATCTTTGTGTCTTTTTTATGTGTCATTACCATACTGTTTTGATTATTATAGCTTTGTAGACCTTGAAATCTGGGTTTGTGATACTTCTAGATTTCTTCTTTCTCAAGATTGCTTAGGCTATTCAGAGTCTTTTGTGGTTCCATACAAATTTTAGCATTTTTTGTTCTAGTTCTGTGAAAACACTACTGGTATTTTGATAGAAATTGCACTGAATCTATAGATTGTTTTGCATAGTATGGACATAACATTTTTTATAATTTAAATTTTTTTAATTAACAAAATTTATTATTTGTTTCAAGGGTACAGGTCTGTGATTCATCAGTCTTATACCCAGTTCTCATTACAATACATAACCCTCCCCAACGTCTATCACCCAGTTCCAATCCCTGAGCATTGTGTGTCTTTCATTTTATTTATGTCACCTTTGATTTCTTTCATCAGTGTCCTATACTTTGCACAGTACAGGTCTTTCACATCTTTGATGAAATTTATTTCTAGGTATTTTATTTTTTGGTGCAATTGTAAATGGAATTTTTATTTTCCTTCCTACTATTTTGTTCCTAGCATATAAAAAATATAACAGATTTCCATATATTGATTTTGTATCCTGAAACTTTACCAAACTTATTAGTTTTTATAGTTTCTTGGTGGAGTCTTTAGGGTTTTCTCTATATAGTATCATGTAATCTGCAAGTAGCAAGAGTTTACTCCTTCCTTTTTCTTGTCAGATAGCTATGGCTAGGACTTCCAGTATTATGTTGAACAAAAGTGGTGAGAGTGGACATCCATTTCATTTATTGTTTTCTCCTTTTGTTTCTGTTTCTTAATCCTGTCTTCTTGTGGGTTAACTTGAATATTTTCTAGAATTCTACTTTATCTCTAGGGTTTTTTTAGTATATTTCTTTTTAAATGTTATTATTTGTTCCAGACATATTATATACACATAAATTATCAGTTTACTGGTGTCATCACTTTACCATAATACCAATGAAGTATAAAAATGTTACCTCCCTTTACAGCTCTTAACTCTCCTACATTTATAATATAATTAACTATTTTCTCTGCATTTAGAACCACATCTGTCAGTGTGGGTTTTTTTTTTTTTTTGCTTCAACCATCAATATAATTTAGAAAACTCAAGAGTAAAAATAAAGATTGTAATTATCCTTAATTTTGTTGACCATATTCTTTCTTACTTTCTGATGTTCCAAGTCCTTTATTTTATTATTTCTTTTTTTTTCTTTTTCTTTTAGAACTTCACATATTCTTTTAGGGTATGTGTGCTGGTAACATATTTTTAGTTTATCTTCATCTGAGAATGCCATGATTTCCCCTTTTTTTTTTTTTTTTAAGATTTTCGTTTATTTGACAGAGAGACAGAGACAACAGAGAGGGAGACCACATGAGTGGGGAGGAGAGGGAGAAGCAGGCTCCCCAGTGATCAGGAAGCCCATGCAAAGCTCAAGCCCAGGACCCTGGGATCAAGACCTGAGTCAAAGGCAGATGCTTAACCCACTGAGCCACCCAGGTGCCCCGATTTCCCCTTCATTTTTTTTTTTAAAGATTTTATTTATTTATTCAACAGAGATAGAGACAGCCAGCGAGAGAGGGAACACAAGCAGGGGGAGTGGGAGAGGAAGAAGCAGGCTCATAGAGGAAAAGCCTGATGTGGGGCTCGATCCCATAACACCGGGATCACACCCTGAGCTGAAGGCAGACGCCCAACTGCTGTGCCACCCAGGCACGCCCCCCCCTTCATTTTTAAAAGATCTTTTCATTATATATAAAATTCTGGATTGATAGTTTTTTCTTTCAGTAGTTAAAAAGTTTTATGCCATTTTCTTTTAGCTTCCATGTTTTCTGATGAGAAATGTGTTGCCATAATAGTTTTCCCCATCTGTAAGGTGTTTGTCCCTCAAACTGATCAAGACTTCTTCAAGCTTTTCCTGTTTGGTTCTCTCAGCTTCTTAAACATGTAGGTTATGTCTTCTACCAAATTTGGGAAAATTTCAGCCATATTTCCTTAGCTACTTTTTAAAGCCACACCCTCTTTCTTCTCTCCTTCCAAGATTCTGATAACAAAACATTACATTTTTGTTATAGTCCCACAGGTCCCTGAGGCTGTTCGTTTTATTCAGTCTATTTGCTCTGTGTTCTTCAGATTGAGTAAATTTTATTGTTCTTTCGGTTCATGAATTCTTTCTTCTGTTACCTCCATTATATTATTCAGTCAGTCCACTGGGTTTTTTTATTTTGGTTATTTTATTTCTCAGTTCTTAAATTTTGTTTTCCTCTCCTTTTACATTTTTTGATTTTTTTTCTTTGCTGAAACTTTGTTTCAAGTGTATTTAACTGTTCGAATCATTTTTATGATGGCTGCTAAAAATTTTTATCAGATAATTCTAATACTGCTGTCATCTCATTGTAGGCATCTATTGATTGACTTTTTAAATTCAGCTTGAGATCTTGCTGGCTCCTGGCATAAAATGTGATTTCCAATTTAAATGGGTGTTTTTTTGTGTGCTACCTTATGAGCCTCTTAATCTTAAATATTTTATTTTAGGGGAATTCATCTGACATCACTCTCACAGGGAAAAGAAGGAGTGCTGCTTTGTTACTATCAGGTAGACACAGAAGTTCCGTTTCCCCAGTTGGTTTCCATTGACACCAAGGGTGAGCTTCTCATTATTTCTGAGTGTGGGTGGGAATTCTATTTCCTCACTGCGCCTCCACTGATATCTTCTTTGCTGGAAGGTGTAGGAGCATCTCATTATTGCTCCCTACATGAACTCCACATCGCCATGGATATTTGGGTGGCCTCATTATCACTAAATGGTGGTGAAAGTTCTTACTCTATACTATGTCTTCTCTGATAGTATCTCAACATAGAGGGTAAGGGGCACTTCATTACTGTCAGATAGGAGTGGAGATAGGCTCCACTGACACCATATGGAGGAGCCTTCTTAGCATGGATAGGGATGAAAGCTCTGACTCCCTGCTTGGCTTCCTCTGACACCATTCCAGTAGGGATTTTGTGCTGCCTTGTTATAGCCTGTGGGGGTAAAGGTCTAGGCTCCCCACTCAGTGCTATCTGGCATACATGGAAATAGAACTGTGGTGTTTGCCTGCAACAGAGTTGTTAATGTTCAAATTTTTTTCTATGGTCATTTGACTAGAAGCCACAATTTTATTTGGGCTTTATTGTTTTTCTTTACTGGTCAGCATTTCCAGCTTGCTGGCTTCTTCCATGCCAAGTCTGAAATATATCAGGCAAAATGAAAATCATAGTACTTATTGCCATGTTGTTCTTGGACCACCAGAATTCCTCACTGGTCTATTTCTCTCTACTTTCCACATTCAGTTTAGTATATAACGCCCAGGGTTATTGTTTGTACTCAGAGGAAGGAGTAGGGCAAATATGTTTACTCTATCTTTCTGAATGCAGAAGTCCCTGCCTCCTTAAACAGAGGCAGTTTCCCTGTATTAGAAGACTATGATTCATTATGGGAACTATCCATTATTATGTCTGTTTTACTATCCAAGATTCTAATGCACAATTTAATATGCCTGTTTACCCCAACATGAAGGGTCCAAGACCACTATGCCATGGGGATTCTTTTTCCACTTTTCACAAGTATTTGTTTATTCTTTAGAAATTCAGGTCTAAAAGGATTTAAAACCTTATTCAGCCACTTACTATTGTGTGATTTGGGGCAAGTTACTCACTTTTTTTTTTAATAATGATTTTTTATAATATTATGTTAGTCACCATACAGTACATCCCCAGTTTTCGATGTAAGGCTCGATGATTCATTAGTTGTGTATAACACCCAGTGCACCATGCAATATGTGCCCTCCAAGTTACTCACTTTTTAAACCTGTTTTCTTATCAGACTATTGTATATTACTTTTCTGCTATAATTAAGCCTATCTTTATTTAATAATTTTTTTATTATATTATGTTTTCACCATACAGTACATCCCTAGTTTTTGATGTAAAGTTCCATGATTCATTATTTGCGTATAACACCCAGTGCACCATGCAATATGTGCCCTCCTTAATACCCATCACCAGCCTATCTTTAAACGCCTATTCTATTTCTGATTATCTGTGTTTTAGTCACCATCAGCAGAGAAAAACCTCAGATTTACTAAGAAAAACCATTCCAGGACACTCTTCAATGAATAATTGGCATGAGGTTAGCTGAGGGCCCTTCATGGTGCTCTTCTGTGTTCTTAGCTAATATAAATGGCATTTTCTCTATGACCATGATGGTGTCTTTCAGAACCACTTATTTTGTTTTAATTCTCATTTATGTACATACTTGTCAACTTTTTTAAGTTCAGCATATCATTTCTGGGATTTCTGTGCCACTTAATATTTTGTTTAATATCCTAATCAGGATGAAAAGTTAGATACAAGAACTGAATTGATTTAAAGGTTTCTGTGTGAGTTGAGTTCTGTGTCTTCTGAAATGTCCTGCTTTCAACCACCATATTATGCAACACACAACTGCATTAGTTAGGGTATGCTAAATCATTGCAAATACTGACACAAAAATGTGAAAGGACCAGAAACACAGTGGAAGTCTATTTTTCATGCACATAGAAATTCAAGGCAAGTGTTCCTAGTTAGCAGTGGTCTACTTGCAATGATTCAGGGACTCCAGCACCTTTTACCTGTAACTCTACCCCCAAGAAGGGCCTCATAAATAGGGGCATACACCTACTAAAAGCAGAGAAGAAATATGGAGGGAGCTCAACTAGGTCTTAAAAGCAATTATGTTGGGAAGAACTTGCAGGGAAGTGTATTTTAGTCATGTGCCCACCTATACTTCTCTAAGGCAAAAACATATGAGTGGACACAAATACAAATTTTTTGTGTTGAGCACTAAATTCTTCTCCTGAAACAAATATTACACTAAGTTAGCTAACTAGAATTTAAATTTAAAAATTGAGAAAAAAAAAACTTTTTTTCCCCTGAAAATATTATGTTGTAAATAACCATCTCACTTTCTTTCATGGTTTACTTGAAATTCACTTACAGTGGGATGCTTTCTCCTCAGAATAGTTACAGAAATTTAGTCTTTGGGAGGCGTAATGTTCAAATGCTCTCTCTTTTCCGCTTAGAATAGGTAAGTTCCTTTCTACTTACCTATTGCCACTGTTTTCTATACTTCCAAGTATAAAATACAATCTTAAAAATTTCCCTATTTTCCAACTATATTTAACATCGCAATATAAACATTTCATTCCCGAGAAAAGACTTGAGTTCTATTCCACTCTTTTGTAAAAGAGGGATGTTTGAGATGCCTTTTGAGAATTTGTATTTAAAATCTATCTCTGTCGTTACAATAGCTGTGTAACCTTGAAAAAAAGTACTTAAGACTTTGGGGCTCAGGGGTACCTGGGTGGCGCAGTCGTTAAGCGTCTGCCTTCGGCTCAGGGCGTGATCCCGGCATTCTGGGATCGAGCCCCACATCAGGCTCCTCCGCTGGGAGCCTGCTTCTTCCTCTCCCACTCCCCTGCTTGTGTTCCCTCTCTCGCTGGCTGTCTCTATCTCTGTCAAATAAATAAATAAAATCTTTAAAAAAAAAAAAAGACTTTGAGGCTCAAAGTTTGTGAGACTGCTTTGAGACTCAGTTTTTATGTAAAATATTTAAAATAGCTATCTCAAAGTGTTTTGTGAGGATATCACACACATCAAATACCTGGAGAGTAATTGACATATTAGGCAAACAAAATGGTATATGTTATCATTTTTGTAATAATTTGTTAACACGGCAAGTGTCAGGCTTAAGAAATCAAATGATCCTCATACAGCCAATCAAAATAGACAAGGGCAGCACACAAAAAAGCACAGACCAACTTCCCTCAAGTAGCAGTGTAGACTAAATACAGTATTTCAAAGTAAGTTGGACAGTGCCTTGAAAGTCCAATTAGCTATTAATATTTGGAGTTTATCTTGAAAATGCAAGATTTTAATGACATGAGAGGAAAATCTGAATCTTGAGATACTAGACTGATGAGCAGAGAAAAAAACATGAAATCAAAATTTTTTTATATGTCTCAGATGACAGCCTCAACTCTTTCACCAAACCTGCTAAAAAAAATGACTAAATTGAAAATATTATTCAACATCAGTAAGCCTCCAGTCTGAAGTGTTAATAGAGGTATGCTCCAAGTGCATTGAAAAACACATAAAGGATCCAAACATAATCTTTCTATGCTATTTAGAGATAAATTGAAGATTTGGATGAATTATCCCATATTAATTCATGGAATGCACAGAATATCAATATAGAATATATACAACACTTCTGTACCCTAAAATAGTAAATGCACATAGCATTGAAAAGTTATCTAAAAATACACTTTAAAGAAGATTTGCAAACACTGAATCATGGAACACGACATCAAAAACTAATGATGTACTGTATGGTGACTAACATAATATAATAAAAAATTTTTAAAAAAATAAAGAAGATTTGCTTGAGATATTTTTTTGGTGCAACTATGTCCTCAAGAAACTTTTTTAGAGACCAAGTAATAATACACTTAACTGATGTAAGAAGAGTCCTGGAATTATTTTAAAAATTATTTAAATTCAACAGTATGTTATTGGTGTGTCCTTAAAGTATTTGAAGCTATAAAGAGCTACAACTATAGTGTAGAAAATAGACTCAGTAACGTGGAGGAGAAAACTAAAAAGAAAAAATACGAAGAGAAAAGTCGCAGGACAAATAATATGCTAGATATATAGAAGGCAGACATTGAAGATTTAATAAATGGATAATGGATATTTTTGAAAAAGAAACTAGGGAAATAATTTTCAAAAATAAAATAGAAAAAAATATTTGAACTATAGGAACAAATGGACCTGTGGATCAAAATAGCCCAATATATACCAGGAAAAAATGGAAGAGAATCTAGTAATTTCATATTCTTGCGAAATTAATTTCAAAAGAAAAGGAAGACTTTCAGTGCTGGTCAAGACGGAGTAGGTGTATTACACCCATTTCTCTAATTGATGACAACCAAGAAGTCTGGACAAAATAGAAAAAGCAACTATCCAAGGATTCAAAAAGTGAATAAAAGCAGGTGAATTGGGTAGGAGAGTGAAAAACTGAAGAACAACCCATAGAGAGATTTGTCTCCATTTTCATCTTTTCTCTCATAGCTTTGACCCAAAATTTGCCCTAGTCACAAAGCTACATGGCGGTACAGTCACAAAATTCAGAGAGAAACATTTTCTTTCTGACCAGGGGATCATAGATGACAGGGAAGATTCCAATATTTTCCTTGTTTTTGTTCTCTCCTGGCCCTGTCCCAAAGGTAGGCCATAGTTGTTAAACTGCAGCATTGAGAGCATGGGAAGCTAAAGCACTAAGGAAAAAACACAACTTTCTAGGCAGAGAAACCAGGAAAAGGGCTCACTATTCCAAAAAGTGTGTGGGAGAAAATAATAAACTATTAATAATATTAATATAATTACAGTAATTCTTCTATTTTGTTCTCCCTAGTGTTCCTTGACGGTTGCCTCAATCATGGAGCTGCATCTATGGCAGCTGAGTGGTCAGGTAAAATCCTAAGAGAAATCCCATCTTTCTGGCTAGAGAACAAGGAAGAGATATTCCTGTGAGCCAGAGAGTAAGGAGGAAATCAAGGAGATATGGAGAAATGGATCTTCTAATTCTGTGTATGAGCAAGCATAAATCTTGGACTCAACCTTGAGCTGCGAATGATGGGACGAGCCAAAGCAGCAGAAAATTGCCTTAAAAACTGAATTGACATTGGAATTACCATCCAAATGAAGATAGAGCTTTCAGTCGAAGCTCAACCAGGTTTCCCGCTAAAAAAAAAACAAAAATCAAAATCCTCCAGAAGATTTTAACAGTCCCATAGTCTCACTATTTTTAAGTTGTTCAGAATAGAATTACTCTGCTTACAGAGGAGGAGAAAAATGTGACCAACCTTCAAGAAAGAGACAATAAAAAAATGTCAACCTTGAGAGGAGTCAGAGATTGGAGTCATTAGGTAAAGATTTAAAACAGCAGTGATATCTATATTCCATGAGGTAGAGGTAAACGCACTTGAATGAATTAAAAAACAGATTATCACGCCACATGCAAAAGAATGGAACTGGATTGCTATCTTACACCATACGCAAAAAAAAAAAAAAAAAAATTAACTCAAAATGGATTAAAAACTTCAATGTCTTTAATGTAAGACTTAAAAACATAAAACCCTAGAAGAAAACATGGACAATAAACTTCTTGACATCAGTCTTGGGGATGATTTTTTGCTTTTAACAATATAAGCAAAGAAAATGAAAGCAAAAACAAACAAGTGGGACTACATCAAACTAAAAAGCTTCCGCCAGCAAAGGAAACCATCAACAAAATGAAAAGGCAATACTCCTGAATGGGGGAATAGATTTGCAAATCATATCTGATAAGGTGCTAATATCCAAAATACATAAAGAATTTATATAGCAATAAAAAGCAAAAACTCCAATTGAAAATGAGCAGAGACTGAATAGTTATTTTTTCAAAGAACACATAAAAATGACCAAAAGGTACTTTAAAATATACTCAACATCACTAATCATCATGGAATTGCAAATCAAAGCCACAGTGTTTGTATTTCTGTGGTGCTGGTTGTTATTTCCCGTCTCATTTATGATTTTATTTGGGTCCCTTCTCTTTTGATAGTCTAGCTTGAGGTTTATCAATTTTATTAATTTTTTCAAAGAACCTGTTCCTGTTTCACTGATCTGCTCAATAAATGTTGTTGAAAAAATTCAACTGCAACATACAAAAGAATGAAATCGGACTACTTTCTTACACCATACGCAAAAATAAATTTAAAATGAATTATGCTACAGTAACTTCCTTCTAGAAAGGTCTCTGAGGGAAGGGAAACAAAAGCATAAATAAACTATTGGGACTACATCAAAATAAAAAGCTTCTATACAGTGAACAAAATAATCAACAAAACTAAAAGGCAGCCTATGGAATGGGAAAAGATATTTCAAGTGACATACCTCAAAAAGGGTTAGTATCCAAAATACATAAAGAACTTATCAAACTCAACACCCCCAAAAAGAATAATCCAATTAAAAAATGGGCAGAACTAATGAATCATCGAACTTTACATCAGAAACCAGGGATGTACTGTATCATGACTAACATAATAAAAAAAACATTAAAATATAAAAATGGGCAGAAGACATGAATAGACATTTTTCCAAAGACAACATACAGATGTCCAAAAGACATATACAAAGATGCTCAATGTCATTCATCAGGGAAATAACAAATCAAAACTATAATGAGATATCACCTCACACCAGTTAGATTATTAAAATCAACAATACAAGAAACAACAGCGTTGGCAAGGATGTGGAGAAAGGGGAACTCTTGCACTGTTGGTAAGAATGCAAAATGCAGACACTGTAGAAGATAGTATAGAGGTTTCTCAAAATTAAAGACCACTCTATGATCCAGCAATTGCACTACTAGGTATTTACCCAAAGAATACAAAAATATAATTCAAAGGGATACATGCACCCTAATGTTTATAGTGGCATTATCTACAATAGCCAAATTATGGAAATAGGCCAAGTGTCCATCTACTGATAAATGGTTAAAGAAGATGTTGTATAAGGCTCAGTTGGTTAAGTGTCTGCCTTCAGCTCAGGTCATGATCTCAGGGTCCTGGGATCAAGCCCTGCATTGGGCTCCTTGCTTAGCAGGGAGTCTGCTTCTCTCTCTCCCTCTGCCCCTCCCCACCTGTGCTCTCCTTCTCACACACACTCGTGCTCTCTCTCTCAAATAATTTTTAAAAATTCTTTAAAGATGTGGTATACACACACACACACAATGGAATATTACTAAGCCATAAAAAGAATGAAATATTGCCATTTGAAATGACATGGCTGCTCTCTCACTGACTCAATGAAACGTTCCAATGTCAGAATCATCGGCATCCCCAAGGGGGTGGAGAAAAACAGAGGTCTAGAAGAGATATTTGAACAAATTGTAGCTGAAAACTTCCCTAATCTAGCAAAGGAAAAAAGCATTCGTGTCCAAGAGGCAGAGAGGACCCCCTACCAAGCTCAACTACAACAAACCTATGCCATGTCACGTCATAGTGCAATTCACAAATATTAGATCCAAGGATACAGTATTGAAAGCAGCCAGGGCAAAGAAATTTCTCATGTACCAAGGCAAAGTTATCAGAATTACATCAGACCTGTCTACACAGACCTGGAATGAGAGAAAGCGTTGGGGGGGGGGGCATCTTTAAAGCTCTTTCAGAGAAAAACATGCAGCCAAGGATCCTTTATCCAGCAAGGCTGTCATTCAGAATTGATGGAGAGATAAAGACCTTCCAGAATCCCCAGTCACTGACCAATTTCATAACCACAAAACCAGCCCTACAGGAGATATTAAGGGGGGGAGGGGTTCTATAAAAGTAAAAAGGCCCCAAGAGTGATACAGAACAGAAAGTCACAATCTACAGAAACAAAGACTTTATAGGCAACATGGCATCATTAAAATCATATCTCTCAATAATCACTCTCAATGTAAATGGCCTAAATGCTCAAATAAAATTCCATGGGGTTGCAGATTGGATAAAAAGACATGACCCATCCATTTGCTGTCTACAAGAGACTCATTTTGTCCCTAAAGATACATCCAGACTGAAAGTAAAGGGACAGAATACCACCTTTCATGCCAATGGACCTCAAAAGAAAGCTGGGGTAGCAATTCTCATATCAGACAGATTGGATTTTAAACTAAAGACTATAGATAGAGATACAGAAGGGCACTATATTATTCTTAAAAGATGTATCCAACAAGTGGATATGACAATTATAAATATATATACCCCCAACAGGGGAGCAGCA
Organism: Ursus maritimus; assembly: GCF_017311325.1. NCBI lineage: Eukaryota > Metazoa > Chordata > Mammalia > Carnivora > Ursidae > Ursus > Ursus maritimus. Next base: position 15,999,748 of record NW_024425230.1, on the reverse strand, counting down.
AGATACACAAGCCAACTCTTAACCAGAATAAAGAGACATATAGATAAAAAATACATTAATAGTAGGGGACCTCAACACTCCACTATCAGAAATAGATAGATCACCTAAGCAGAAAATCAACAAAGAAACAAGAGCTTTGAATGCCATACTAGACAAATTGGACCTCATAGATATATATAGAACACTACACCCCAGAACAAAAGAATGCTCATTCTATTCTAATGAACATGGAACATTCTCAAGAATAGACCATGTTCTTCACAAAACAGGTCTCAACTGATACCAAAAGACAAATTATTCCCTGCATAGTCTCAGACCACAATGCTTTGAAACTGGAACTCAATCACAAGGAAAAATTTGGAAGAAACTCAAACACTTGGACACTAAGAACCATCCTGCTCAAGAATGATTCGATAAACCAGGAAATCAAAAATCAATTTAAACAATTTATGGAGACCAAGGAGAATGAAAACACAACGGTCCAAAACCTATGGAACACTGCAAAGGCAGTCCTAAGGGGAAAGTACATAGCCATCCAAGCCTCACTCAAAAGAATAGAAAAATCTAAAATGCAGTTTTTATATTCTCACCTCAA